>NC_139565.1:62112259-62215843 GCF_965112155.1 Podarcis liolepis | reverse complement strand
ACGCATTTCTATCCCTCTTACAATACTTGCAAAGTATGACCTCATTATTTCCAAATTGGCCACCCACAGTAATACTACTGCCTTTTATATAAGGTAGAATCACACTTCATGCCCAAGTATTAAGAGCACAGAAAATTTTAGCTGGTTTAGTTGGCAGAACTACGGAGGCAGAGCAGAGCCACCCTCCATGAATTTGTCCAGTCTTATTTTAAAGCCATCCAAGGTAGTGGTCACCTGTGTGTCTTGTGGCAGTGAGTTCCATAGCTTAGCTGTGGATGTGGCAGTGTTGCTGGGCCTCTGTTTGTGGCTGTGCTGCACATAGATAATCGTGACAAAATGTCTTAGAAGACATCTGTGGTGGTGAAGGCAAGGGCAAGCTGGTGGCTGTGGCTGGCTGATGCTGATGCCACAGATACAGACACAGGGAGATGAGAAGGCAGATGCTGCAGCCACATACCCTCCAACACTTCTCTGATGAAAACAGGGACGCCCCATTCCATAATGATAATTTGACTATTTATACCCCCCCACCCATCTTAGTGGGTTGCCCCAGCCACTTTGGGCAGCATCCAACACACATAAAACCACAATAAAACATTAACAAAATGTTAAAAAACATGCCCATACAGGATTGCCTGAGGACGGCTCAGAGGTCGGCTAACTCCATACCCTCCAACATTTCTCCAATGAAAATAGGGACATCCTAAGGAAAAGTGGACATTCCAGGATCAAACCAGAAACGGATGGCTTCTCTAAAACAAGGACGTCCCTGGAAAATAGGGACACTTTGAGGGCCTGCAGCCACAGCTAATCCAGGGGGATGCACATCAATACACCACAATAGCATAAAACTGGGGGGTTAATTTAGCAGAGGGAGAGAGGGAGGAGCAGCTGTTGCACAGCATCTTTCTAAGAAAAATCAACACACACACACACCCATTTCTCAAGAGTCTATTTTGCAGAATTTCATCTAGATATTCTTCCACTTCCTCACCCAAGCCGTGATCTGGGGCATTGTGGTGGATACAAAATATGATAGTAGCCAGGCAGTAGAATAAAATAAGCCTGCAACTCCCACTGCCCTCATCAAACACACACAGTTTGGGAGGAAAGTAAGTGAGTCCCCGAACTTAAGAAATGGTGAGGAAATTTCTTCTCTTCTGAAGGAAACTGGTGAAAGAGTCTGGAGGGAACAGTTGACCATGTAAATTTTACTCACAATGTACTTGCAGATAACTGAGAATCTGTAGTAGAGTCTGTCTTGCTGCACAGACTCAAAGATGTCAGTGGGCAGCTCCCCCAGTTTCAGGAAGGTGACAATTGTGTTAAGGACAATTCGACACTCCTAGAATTGAAAGGAGGGGTGACATTTTACTTCACATCAAGCCTTAGGCTTGCAACAGCTTTGAAAATATACATATCTGCATTGAGGCCGCAATGCAAATAAAATGCAGACAGTAGCCCAGGTAGGGTTAAAAACACAACTAGCCCACTGGGAATTCAACCCTGAGAGCTCACTTAGCTTTTTAACAAGCATCAAAACGCCACTAATGTAGGGGCTCACTTGCGCTCAGAAGGGAAGTGATTCCATAGAGAGGAGCCACCCTGAAAAAGACCCTCCCTCTGGTTACTGGCTGCTAAATGAACCTCCACCAGGCCGGCCTCGTCAGCTGATCACAGTGACAGCAGAGGTGTCAAGGCTTAGCTTCCAATCCCAGGAACTCAAACCTGGGTGTTTCAGATGGTGTCTAATGACCAGGTTTTGGAACCAACCCTGCAGGGCTTCCACTCCTTCAAGCTAACCAGCCTGGATCAGAAGACTTCCAGAACCGGCATCCTTGGAAGGCGGTGGCCTCTCCTTCACTGGAGGTTTTTAAGCAGAGGTTGGAGGACCATCTGTCAAGGATGCTTGAGTTGAGATTCCTGCATTGCAGGGCTTGGACTAGAGGACCTTGGGGTCCCTTCCAACTCTGATTCTGTGGTTCGATGACTCTGACGGTTCCAACCTTCTGCAGAGCAATCCCAACCACAGCATGGTATCTGCAGAACAAGTGACTTGAGCAAGGGAAAGGGGGTGAAAAAAGACCCCAAGATCTCTAACTTTTCTGACCTGGACAGAAAAATCCCTTTTTGACCTCAGGTGTGGTGGTGACTCAGACCCCAAGCACAATCGAGGCCCACCCATTCAAGTCCAGTCTATGCATTACTTGATCTGTGGGGCAGCATGGGATGATTCTCCAAGCCCTGCTGGAACACGCAGAGCAACGCTCCTCGTGTGGAAATTCCCAGGAAAGGGGAGAGTTCCTCAGCTGCAACAGATGCTTCAAGGACCACCCAGCATTGGTATCGTAAGGGGCTTCCACAGGCAGAGAAACATTGCTCTGCGTTCCAGCTGCGTGTGACAGTTGCCAGGGAGAAGGAGTTTGCCAAAGGGGCCAGGCGATGCCCAGACTGGCCCTTCCAGCCTCAACCTACCTCTCCGCTCACAGGGTCAGTCAGCTGGATTATCAAGGGGACGAGGCTCCTGATGACAATGTCCTCCACCCTGTTTCTGTGCTCTTCCTTCATGCCCCTCAAAAGCGTCCCGAAAAGAATGATGGAGCAAACCCTGAGCTCATTGTCCTCCTGAGGAGAGAGAGGAGGAGAACACCAGTCAGTCCCAAGTGCTGTGCAGGGTAAACCCGTCTCACAGGTTTCAGGGAGTTTAGCTGAGCAAACGCTTCTCGTTCACTATGGGTCTGGTTGTTTGAGGGTGTTGGCTGGGCCCACGCAACAGGGGACCAACCCCGGGGGCTTTTGCCCACCACCGTTAAGGAGCTTAACGGACTGAGTTCATCCTGGTGCATCTAAAGTTCTGCCAGCATCACCTGCTGGCAGACAGAGTCACCTGAAGTGCAGGTGAAGCAAGAAGTCTTGCAGATTAGGCCAGGGGGATCACTTGTGGGGGGCTGACAGAGGAGGGCTTGAGGTATAAATGCGGTGTGTGTGTGGCACATGGCGTGTGTGCATGACACGCGCATGTTGCACAGTGCCAGCCCCCTCAATCGTGGGGGCAAGCTGGCACAGCTGGTGTTCTGAATTTCACTGTGTTATTATCTTCAATTTTCCCCATAAGTCTTTATTAAGGCTTTTCCATAATATAAGGAAAGAAATAGAGCTAAATAAAAACAGAAAGACAAACAGAAATGCAGAGCCTTCTCTCAAGGGCAGCTCTTAACCCTTGTCTCGCCAGGAAAGGGGTCAACCCTCCCAGCCTCTTCCCTTCCCTGTCTCTCACTCAGGGTCCTTCACCAACAAGCCATCACCTTCCTTGGAGCCCAACATGGGCGTAGCCAGGATTTATGTTGGTGAAGCAGTATTTATGTTGGGTGGGGTGGGGTGGCAGAAGAACCAAGCTATCTGTGATGCGATTGGTCAGTTAATTAAGTATTTTTCTTTATTTGCTTGATTGAAGGGGCAGTTGCCCCCTCCCCCGTTGACCATGCCCAAAGAGCCCAATAATCTATGGCCCTGAGCAGAGGACACCAAGGAAAACAAAAGGAGAAGAAAGAAGAAGGAAGGAAGGAAGGAAGGAAGGAAGGAAGGAAGGAAGGAAGGAAGGAAGGTAAAAAGGAATTTCGATTTTGTGTTATCATCTTCCTTAGTGGGTCGTGCAAACCTCTATTCTGAATACAGTCATAACTTGGTTCTCAAACGCCTTGGTACTCAAACGCCTTGGTACTCAAATGCCTTGGTTCCCAGACGCCAAAAACCTGGAAGTATAAGTGTCCAGTTTTTGAACGTTTTTCGGAAGCCGAACGTCCGATGCGGCTGTCGGCTATTTTTTTCAGGGCGCTTGCTCCAATCAGAAGCCGCGCCATGGTTTTCGAACATTTCAGAAGTCAAATGGACTTCCGGAACGGATTAAAGTTTGAGAACCAAGGTGGTACTGTATTTGGCGCTTTTGTTTTTACTATTTATTTTGCATTTTTGTTTTTGAGGCTTTTTTGGTTAATTAGTTTTTGTGACTGTGTGGAACCCAGTTTAGCTACTGATAGATTGGTTGTGTGACTGTGGAAATGGATAAAAGTCCCCCATCCAAACAATGACTATCATCAGTGCAGGTAAGAAAAAAAATTATTTAAATTTTAATCATCTACAATGCTGTCTTATTTATTTTATAGTATGGTACATTGATTATTGCTTTCATTTTATGGATCAGTGGTCTCGTTAGAGAGTAAAATTCATGTTAACTTGCTGTTTTAGGGGTTGTTTTTAAAAGTCTGGAATGGATTAATCCATTTTGCATTACTTTCTCTGGGAAAGCGCACTTTGGTTTTGAAACGCTTTAGTTTTGGAACGGACTTCTGGAACGGATTAAGTTTGAGAACCAAGGTACCACTGTGATTCTCTTCATAGTGTAGGGGGCACTGGGGATGAGGCTATGGAACCAAAGGGGCAGCCCCCCCCCCCAAATGTTTGGGAAGCACCAGGGCATGGATGAAGCCCATTTCGAGTCGGCTTGTTGACTTACATCATTGAAGTGTTTCAAGAGTTGAGCGCAAAGGCTGCAGCCGGCCAAGCTGTATTCCTCCTCCCCCACCAAGTGGTGGGACATGAGCTGCAGGCACTTGATGGACTCTTTGGCAATACTCTTGTCCGGATTGTAAGCGCAGTTGATCAGGGGCGAGATGAAGATCTCCAAGACCTCTTCCTGAAGGAAGCAAGGAAGCAGGCGAGGGAACACGGTCACGGCAGAGAAGTCAGCGCACGCAGATGCAGTTTGCACCCCAAAAGCCACAGCGTAAGCGTTACACAAAAGTAAACAACCCAAGCGGGTGCTCTCTCCTGAGTCCTTGTGCAGGGTGGGGGCCTCCAGTAGGGGAAGGGACCAGAGCGGGAGCGTCTGCTTTGTATGCAGAAAGTCCTGGGTTCAAGTCCTGGCATCTCCACGCAGGGTTGGGAGGGACTCTAGAAACCTTGGGGAGCTGCTGCCGGTCCGTGTGGGCAACCCTGAGGTAGCCAGACCATTGGCCTGACTCTCTTTAAGGCAGCTTCCTTCCTGTGCTGATCTGCACCTGAGAATAAGGCTGCAGCAGAACAAAGGAATCTCATTTTAACAGCCTCATTGAAAGGCTGATATGGCTCCCTCAAAGCGTTGTGGGGTTAATTTGTACGCCGCTTCCTAATGTGCCCCCCGCCACCAATCTCTTACGTCCAGCTGGTGCTGCAACATGTAGCCCAGTCCTCGGATGCTGAAGAGCTGCATGAGGGGGCTGGCTTGGCCCATCCACTCCTTCAGATGTTTTGAGACTGCAATTCCCAGCATCCCTGACCACTGGTCCTGCTAGCTAGGGATCATGGGAGTTGTAGGCCAAAAACGGACTGAGTTCATCCTGGTGCATCTAAAGTTCTGCCAGCATCACCTGCTGGCAGACAGAGTCACCTGAAGTGCAGGTGAAGCAAGAAGTCTTGCCGATTAGGCCAGTGGGGTCACTTGTGGGGGGCTGACAGAGGGGGGCTTGAGGTATAAATGCGGTGTGTGTGTGGCACATGGCGTGTGTGCATGACATGCGCATGTTGCACAGCGCCAGCCCCCTCAATCGTGGGGGCAAGCTGGCACAGCTGGTGTTCTGAATTTCACTGTGTTATTATCTTCAATTTTCCCCATAAGTCTTTATTAAGGCTTTTCCATAATATAAGGAAAGAAACTGATCTAAATAAAAACAGAAAGAGAAACAGAAATGCAGAGCCTTCTCTCAAGGGCAGCTCTTAACCCTTGTCTCACCAGGAAAGGGGTCAACCCTCCCAGCCTCTTCCCTTCCCTGTCTCTCACTCAGGGTCCTTCACCAACAAGCCATCACCTTCCTTGGAGCCCAACATGGGCGTAGTCAGGATTTATGTTGGTGAAGCAGTATTAATGTTGGGGGGGGGTGGCAGAAGAACCAAGCTATCTGTGATGCGATTGGTCAGTTAATTAAGTATTTTTCTTTATTTGCTTGATTGAAGGGGGAGTTGCCCCCCTCCCCCGTTGACCATGCCCAAAGAGCCCAATAATCTATGGCCCTGAGCAGAGGACACCAAGGAAAACAAAAGGAGAAGAAAGAAGATGGATGGATGGAAGGAAGGAAGGAAGATAAAAAGGAATTTTGATTTTGTGTTATCATCTTCCTTAGTGGGTCGTGCAAACCTCTATTCTGAATACAGTCATAACTTGGTTCTCAAACGCCTTGGTACTCAAATGCCTTGGTTCCCAGACGCCAAAAACCTGGAAGTATAAGTGTCCAGTTTTTGAACGTTTTTCGGAAGCCGAACGTCCGATGCGGCTGTCGGCTATTTTTTTCAGGGCGCTTGCTCCAATCAGAAGCCGCGCCATGGTTTTCGAACATTTCAGAAGTCAAATGGACTTCCGGAACGGATTAAAGTTTGAGAACTAAGGTGGTACTGTATTTGGCGCTTTTGTTTTTACTATTTATTTTGCATTTTTGTTTTTGAGGCTTTTTTGGTTAATTAGTTTTTGTGACTGTGTGGAACCCACACTGATTGTGTGACTGCGGAAATGGATAAAAGTCCCCCATCCAAACAATGACTATCATCAGTGCAGGTAAGAAAAAAAATTATTTAAATTTTAATCATCTACAATGCTGTCTTATTTATTTTATAGTATGGTACATTGATTATTGCTTTCATTTTATGGATCAGTGGTCTCGTTAGAGAGTAAAATTCATGTTAACTTGCTGTTTTAGGGGTTGTTTTTAAAAGTCTGGAATGGATTAATCCATTTTGCATTACTTTCTCTGGGAAAGCGCACCTTGGTTTTGAAACGCTTTAGTTTTGGAACGGACTTCTGGAACGGATTAAGTTTGAGAACCAAGGTACCACTGTGATTCTCTTCATAGTGTAGGGGGCACTGGGGATGAGGCTATGGAACCAAAGGGGCAGCCCCCCCCCCAAATGTTTGGGAAGCACCAGGGCATGGATGAAGCCCATTTCGAGTCGGCTTGTTGACTTACATCATTGAAGTGTTTCAAGAGTTGAGCGCAAAGGCTGCAGCCGGCCAAGCTGTATTCCTCCTCCCCCACCAAGTGGTGGGACATGAGCTGCAGGCACTTGATGGACTCTTTGGCAAGACTCTTGTCCGGATTGTAAGCGCAGTTGATCAGGGGCGAGATGAAGATCTCCAAGACCTCTTCCTGAAGGAAGCAAGGAAGCAGGCGAGGGAACACGGTCACGGCAGAGAAGTCAGCGCACGCAGATGCAGTTTGCACCCCAAAAGCCACAGCGTAAGCGTTACACAAAAGTAAACAACCCAAGCGGGTGCTCTCTCCTGAGTCCTTGTGCAGGGTGGGGGCCTCCAGTAGGGGAAGGGACCAGAGCGGGAGCGTCTGCTTTGCATGCAGAAAGTCCTGGGTTCAAGTCCTGGCATCTCCACGCAGGGTTGGGAGGGACTCTAGAAACCTTGGGGAGCTGCTGCCGGTCCGTGTGGGCAACACTGAGGTAGCCAGACCATTGGCCTGACTCTCTTTAAGGCAGCTTCCTTCCTGTGCTGATCTGCACCTGAGAATAAGGCTGCAGCAGAACAAAGGAATCTCATTTTAACAGCCTCATTGAAAGGCTGATATGGCTCCCTCAAAGCGTTGTGGGGTTAATTTGTACGCCGCTTCCTAATCTCTTACGTCCAGCTGGTGCTGCAACATGTAGCCCAGTCCTCGGATGCTGAAGAGCTGCATGAGGGGGCTGGCTTGACCCATCCACTCCTTCAGGACCTCCAATATGTCTAGCTTCACGAAAAACAAGCCTATCCGTGAGTGGAAAAGGAGCTGAAAAAGAAAACACTTGATGTGTGCAAGGCCAAAGAAAGTAGGGAGGGCAGGAGGAAATCTGTGCCGCAGAAACCGAAGGCCGGTACCCCATACCCTCCAAGTGTCCTGATTTTCCAGGGACAGCCCCGGAATTACGATTTCTGATTTGATCCCGGAATGTCCCTGTTTTCCATGCCAGAGCTGCCGCCACCGAGCTCAGGGAGGAGAATGAGCCAGAGCTTGTGCCCAATGACAGTGGCGGCTGTAAGGGGGCCTCTCGTTGCCCCTCCATGGCATCTCCGTGGTCACTGCTGCTGGCCTCCTCCCTTGGGCAGCTGGTAGAGCAGCGGTTCTCAACCTGTGGATCCCCAGATGTTGTTGGACTACAACTCCCATCATTCCTGAGCTTTGGCCTTGCTAGCTAGGGGTGATGGGAGTTGTAGTCCAGCGACATCTGGGGACCCACAGGTTGGGAAAGGCTGTTGTAGAGGCTGCTGGAAAGCAGGTGAGGACGGGAAGAGGCTGCGGCCACTAAAGCCCAGCCCTGTGTGCCATGCTGGCTCTGAGGGGCAGACAGAGGGCAGAGCCCCCCGGGTGGGAAGAAAGGGGGAGCAAAGCGCAAGGAGTTAGATAAGAGCTGAGGGCAGAGGGCAGGCCTGCCAGCCATCAATGGTGGCTCCGGAGACCTCCTTACACCCTCTGCTTTCCTTGCCTGCCTGGGAGCGGTTGTTGCGAAGCAGGAGCAGCTGCAGGCATTCCCCGTTTCCGACTCTCACCTCGGTGAAGAAGGCCATCCCGACCGTCCTCTCCTTTACGTCAGGGCGGCGCAAGTAGGCATTGGCCTGTTTGAAAGTCGTTCTGAGGTGCACTTTGGAGAAGGCGAACAAGGTCCTGAAACACAAAATCAGACACAAAGGATGCACAAGCCTGAAGCTGGCAGGAAGAACCGCTAAGTATTCCTGAATAATAATAATAATAATAATAATAATAATAATAATAATAATAATAATAATAATAATTATTTCATTACTTGCACCTCGCCCACCTGATCGGGTTGCCCCAGTCACTACCTTCTGCTCCTCTCCAGTTTCACCCAAGTCGTATCCCAAGTCCTATCTAGCTCTCTCTGTCAAGGAAGGATGCTTGAGAGTGCAGTGCAGTACAGTGGTGCCTCGCAAGACGAACGCCTCTGAAAACGAAAAACTCGCAAGACGAAAGAGTTTTCCGTTTTTGAGTCGTTCCGCAAGACGAATTTCCCTATGGGCTTGCTTCGCAAGAAGAAAGCCCATAGGGAAATCTCCGGGGACCTCTTTTAAAATGCTGGCGGTCGGGAGCAAAGACTTTCGCCCACCGCCGGCCTTCAGAAGAGGTCCTCGACCTCTTCTGAAGGCCGGCGGGGGGCAAAAGTCTTTGCTCCCCCCCGCCTGCCTTCCCGGGACAGCGGAGACTTCTCTGCTGTCCCGGGCGATCTTAAAATGCTGGCGGGCGGCAGTGAAGCCTTCGCTGCCGCCCGCCAGCATTTTAAAATCGCCCCGGGACAGCGGAGGCTTCGCTGCTGCCTGCCAGCATTTTAAAATTGCCCCGGGACAGCGGGGGCTTTTAAAATGCTGGCGGTCGGCAGCAAAGCCCTCCTGTCCCCGGAGCTTGCGGGGCGGGAGGTGGGGAGAAGGGCTTTTCTTCCCACCGCCAGCCTTCAGAACAGCCTTCTGAAGGCTGGCGGTGGGAAGAAAAGCCCTTGTCCCCCCCCCCCCCAGCCTTCAGAAGAGGTCGGGGGACAGACTGTCCCCGGACCTGGTCTGAAGGCGGTTTCCATAATAACGCATTGATTGATTTTCAATGCATTCCTATGGGAAACCGTGCTTCGAAAGACGAAAAACTCGCAAGAAGAAAAACCTTGCGGAACGAATTAATTTCGTCTTGTCTTGCGAGGCACCACTGTATCTTTCAAATAAATCTCCAAAGCCAGCAGAGTTTTCCGTGGGGAATGGGAAGGTTCATTACTCCATTACCCCATATGCACCCACTCGACCTCTTCGATTGGTGGAATTGGCACTTTCAGGCACCACAGAATGCCTGCTCTGCATTTAGTGTGTCAGCACCTAAACTTCGGAACTCCCTGCCTATTGATATCAAACAGGCGCCTTCACTTTACTCTTTTGGGCACCTGCTAAGAGCGTTCTTGTTTAGGCAAGCCTACCCAGATGTTTAGAAAGCTGGTGCAAATGTTAATCCGGTTTTAGTCTATTGTTATTTTAACTTTTCAAAAGTCTCAAATTATTGTTGTCAGCTTTTCTAATCGATATTTTCTTATCTTTTCTTTTTAACTGCTTTGAAGTTTGTTTGTTTTATTACAAAAAAACAGCATATACATTTTCTGAAATAAACAATGTTTATCCCCATTTCCCAGAAAGCAGGCCTTGGTGGGCTGCCTTCCGTGCCTCACCTGCCAGTCCTTTTCACCGTCTTACCTTGTCAGAAGACGAATGCCATCGAAAAAGCTTTCTGGGTTTGACAGCATGTCCCAGCACCTTTGCACCTCCAAAATGTTGTATTCTTTGACGTAGCCGCCACATCTAATAAGGTTTTTCAGAGCTTGCGCAGTGCTCCTGAATCGAGTGAAAGAATTAAGAATATTATATTTATTTATCCATTTTAAAAAATTGTATACTGCCCTTCACCCATAGATCTCAGGGCAGTTCACAACACAAAAATACAAGATAAAAAGCACAAAATAAATAATAAAAACAAGAACAAACCAAACCAATAACTCCTCCTTCCTCTCAAAACACAGCTGAAAGGGCGTAGGGTGTTAATCCACCAATGGCCTGACTGAAGAGGAACATTTTGGCCTGGCATCTAATGGTATATAATGAAGGTACCAGGCATGCCTCCCTGAGAGAACATTCCACAAATGGGGAGCCACCACCGAAAAGGCCCCTTCTTGTGTTGGCACCCTCTGGACTTCTCGTGGAGGAGGCACAGGAAGAGGGGCCTCCGATGATGATCACAAGGTCTGGGTAGGTTCATCTGGGGAGTTTTAGGTCCTTGACATCTAGCAGTCTTGAGCTGCTTGGCCTGATGGATCCAGCCACAACCACCAGCCCCCGCAGCCTCTCACATGTTTCCAGCACAAGCTGCAACCTTTCGGCTGCGATGGAGACTTCAGGTTTCATGACACGTGAGTCCCGCCACGCCAAAATCAGCCCATCGTGTGGGAGAGTCTCCAACATCCTTTCCCATCCTAGTGTCCTTAGGACTACAACAACTCCCATCTTCACCAGAGTTGTGCTGGCTGGGGCTGGTGGGAGTTGTGGTCCAAAGCGACTGAAGAGCACAGGGGTTGGGGAAGCCTGGGTCTCTTAGCTACCCAAGCTAAGCAGAACCTCCATGTGATGGCCTGGGAATCCGATTCAGAGGGTGAACCGGAGGAATCCCAGCCTGCACAGGAGTCCCCGCCTGCAGGGCCGGCTGAACTGGGGCAGGGCCTTGATTCTGAGGCGCCTGTACCTGTGCCGGATCCTCAGCAGCAGGCACCAGGTGAATCCACTCTGGCTCCAGAGGTGGTTGAGGACTCAGTGCCTACAGGTGAGTCTCCCCCTGGGCCCAGTAACCCTTCAGCCTCTCCTGAACTGCAGAGGCTCAGGGCAGAGAGGCGGAGGGAACTGGTTTCTCCCAGGAGGAGTGTTCGCCTTAAGGCCTTGAGAGGCGGGTCTCCTGGGGGCCGGGGCCGCCCCTGGCCTCAGAGAAGATAAAAGCCAGTCAGCCTGGTCCCAGGTTGCGGGAGCAACGTCATTGTTGAGTACCTGTTCCTGCCCGGACCCAGACCTGACCCTCCAGTGTTCCTGTTCCCCGCCTGGCTTCCTGCTTCGGACCTAGCCCCGCTCCTTGTGAACTGTTTCCAGGCTAGTGACCCAGGACCGGACTTTCATAGAATCATAGAATCATAGAGTTGGAAGAGACCACAAGGGCCATCGAGTCCAACCCCCTGCCAAGCAGGAAACACCATCAGAGCACTCCTGACATATGGTTGTCAAGCCTCTGCTTAAAGACCTCCAAAGTAGGAGACTCCACCACATTCCTTGGCAGCAAATTCCACTGTCGAACAGCTCTTACTGTCAGGAAGTTCTTCCTAATGTTTAGGTGGAATCTTCTTTCTTGTAGTTTGGATCCATTGCTCCGTGTCCGCTTCTCTGGAGCAGCAGAAAACAACCTTTCCCCCTCCTCTATGTGACATCCTTTTATATATTTGAACATGGCTATCATATCACCCCTTAACCTCCTCTTCTCCAGGCTAAACATGCCCAGCTCCCTTAGCCGTTCCTCATAAGGCATCGTTTCCAGGCCTTTGACCATTTTGGTTGCCCTCCTCTGGACACGTTCCAGTTTGTCAGTGTCCTTCTTGAATTGTGGTGCCCAGAACTGGACACAGTACTCCAGGTGTGGTCTGACCAGAGCAGAATACAGTGGCACTATTACTTCCCTTGATCTAGATGCTATACTCCTATTGATGCAGCCCAGAATTGCATTGGCTTTTTTAGCTGCCGCGTCACACTGTTGGCTCATGTCAAGTTTGTGGTCAACCAAGACTCCTAGATCCTTTTCACATGTACTGCTCTCAAGCCAGGTGTCACCCATCTTGTATTTGTGCCTCTCATTTTTTTTGCCCAAGTGCAATACTTTACATTTCTCCCTGTTAAAATTCATCTTGTTTGTTTTTGCCCAGTTCTCTAATCTGTCAAGGTCGTTTTGAAGTGTGATCCTGTCCTCTGGGGTGTTAGCCACCCCTCCCAGTTTGGTGTCATCTGCAAATTTGATCAGGATGCCCTTGAGTCCATCATCCAAGTCGTTGATAAAGATGTTGAATAAGACCGGGCCCAAGACAGAACCCTGTGGCACCCCACTAGTCACTCTTCTCCAGGATGAAGAGGAACCATTGATGAGCACCCTTTGGGTTCGGTCAGTCAGCCAGTTACAAATCCACTGAGTGGTAGCATAGTCAAGACCGCATTTTACCAGCTTCTTTACAAGAATATCATGGGGCACCTTGTCAAATGCCTTGCTGAAATCAAGGTAGGCTACATCCACTGCGTTCCCTTCATCTACCAGGCTTGTAATTCTGTCAAAAAACGAGATCAGGTTAGTCTGACATGACTTATTTTTCAGAAATCCATGCTGACTATTGGTGATCACAGCATTCCTTTCTAGGTGCTCACAGACTGTTTGCTTAATGATCTGTTCCAGAATCTTCCCTGCTATTGATGTCAGACTGACTGGGCGGTAATTATTTGGGTCCTCTCTTTTCCCCTTTTTGAAAATAGGGACAACATTTGCCCTCCTCCAGTCTGCCGGGACTTCGCCTGTTCTCCAGGAATTCTCAAAGATGACTGCCAGTGGTTCTGAGATCACATCTGCCAGTTCTTTTAATACTCTTGGATGCAGTTCATCTGGCCCTGGAGACTTGAATACATCTAATCTAGCCAAATATTCTTGTACTATCTCCTTAGTTATTCTGGGCTGTGTTTCCTTTGCTGAATCATTTGCTCCAAATTCTTCAGGTCGGGCATTGTTTTCTTTATCGGAGAAGACTGAGGCAAAGAAGGCATTGAGGAGTTCAGCCCTTTCTGTGTCCCCTGTTTGCATTTCACCATCTTCTCCTCTGAGTGACCCCACTGTTTCTTTGTTCTTCCTTTTGCTACGAACATACCCATAAAAACCTTTTTTGTTGCTTTTAACCTCTCTAGCAAGCCTGAGTTCATTCTGTGCTTTAGCTTTTCTGACTTTGTGTCTACACGTGCTGGCTATTTGTTTGAATTCCTCTTTGGTGGTTTCCCCCCTTTTCCATTTTTTGTACACATCCTTTTTTAATCTTAATTCAGTTAAAAGTGCTTTAGATAGCCACCCTGGTTTCTTTAGGCATCTTCCATGTTTTCGTCTCATTGGTATTGCCTGACGTTGTGCTTTTACTATCTCCCTCTTAACAAACTCCCAGCCATCATGAACTCCCTTTCCTTTTAGTATTGCTGTCCATGGGATCTCACCCAGCACTTCCCTAAGTTTTATGAAGTCGGCTTTCTTAAAGTCAAGAAATTGAGTCCTAGTATGCTTGGCTGCTACTTTCCGCTGTATAGTAAACTTCAGAAGAGCATGATCACTCGCGCCTAATGATCCTTCCACATCTACCCCACTAACCAGGTCATCAACATTGGTTAGGACCAGATCTAAAATGGCTGTTCCTCTTGTTGCTTCTCCCACTTTCTGGACAATGAAGTTGTCTGCAAGGCCAGTGAGGAATCTGTTTGACCTTATGCTCTTGGCTGAGTTTGACGTCCAACAAATATCCGGGTAATTGAAGTCCCCCATTACTACTATCTCCCTTCCTTTTGCATACTTGGCCATCTGTTCCAGGAAGGCAGCATCTATGTCCTCCGTTTGGCTTGGGGATCTATAGTAAACTCCCACAATGAGGTCTCTGTTATTCTTCTCTCCCTTAATTTTGACCCAAATGCTCTCACTTTGGCTTTGAGGTTCTAAATCTTGGATCTCTTCACAGGTATACACATCCCTGACATATAACGCCACTCCTCCTCCTTTCTTGTCTGGTCTGTTTCTCTGAAATAGATTGTAATGTGAACAGTTCCTTGTGAACTGTTTCCAGGCTAGTGACCCAGGACCGGACTTTGACTACGCCAACGGTAACCTTCCCCCCGGGACCAGCACACTCCATGTCCAAGTGAAGCCTATCTCTTGGGGGAGGGCTGAGCCATCACTGCTACGGTCAGGCTTGCAAGCGCCCAGAGAGAGAAGGGAGGGCCACCCCAAATGCACGGGCATGTCCCTTACGCCAGCGGATGGAGATGTGAAGGGGGCTCCGGCATGAGACTTGTCGCCCTCGAAACTCTTCTGCTCGTCCCAAAAAGAAAATAGATCTGAGTGACAAGGGCAAGCAGCAGCTGGGGGAACTTGTTCTGCAGTACATCCGAAGCCTCAGGTAGCGACAGGATCAGACACAAAGCGTTGGTAGCCTGGAGGGACAAGGACAGGAGAACAGCATTCAGCAGAGGACATCGTCACATCCAGATCTCCCAACTCTCTATGCAGGACGCGACTCAGACCCCTGGTCCATCTCACTCAGTATTGTCTACACTGACTAGCAGAGGCTGTCCAGGGTTCCAGGCGAGGGACACCCCGACATGGAGATGTTGGGGCCCTTTTGCATACAAAGCAGGTGTTCTGCCCCTGAGCCAGGGCTGGGCTCCAGGAGACCCCCCACAGTGATGGACCACTAAGATGCCACTGGGAAGAACCCCAGAGGCCAGTTATTAAGATGCAACCCTCCCCCGCAGCCAGAAGCCCCAGCCCCATCCAGCTCCCATTCAAGAACCACCCAGGAAAGGGAAACTGAGTGGTTTCGTACCGCTATTGGCATTTGAGAAGTGCTGCATCGCCTGTACGTGACTTCTGTGTTGGGGTCTTCATCCTGTAGCCTTTTCAGGAGGGGTCTCAGCAGCTTGATGCTGGAGTATGGATCGGAGACCAAGGCCTTCCAGATCGCTGCAGCACTTCTGCAATTTGTCAAAAGAGAATTTTTCCTTTTTCCCTTTCTTAAAAAAAGTCAGGCCTTCTGTATTTCCTTTATATCGCACGTGCATTAGCAAAGAAAGAAACTACTATTCCCCTTTTTGATATGTAACTCGGGGCACAATTTTTTGCAAGTATGAAACGGAAATATAAATTAAGAAAGCCCACTTAAATTCAGCTCTCCCCATTTCCACTTTGCAGATTTTCATATCCAGTTTTGCCTCTTAAACACCTTTTGCAAATCAATCTCCTCTAATTTTATGTCTTTCTATATGTTATTTCCACCAGTTCATGCATTTGTGTGCCTACGTGTGTGTGTGTGTGTGTGTGTGTGTGTGTGTGTGCGCGCGTGCGCTACTTGACTGGAGAACTGCATTGAAAAATTCAGAATAGTGCGAATTTTGAAATACGACAGTTCTCATTTTGGAAACTGCAAATGATGTAAGCTCTCACTTAAAAGTGACCCAAACGGAATTTGTTCCCTGTCCCTTGCAACTGTCCAGAAGGTGTGTGTGTGAGACAGAGGGCTAGTGGGGTCTGTAGGGTAATGTCAGGGACCGGCTGGATGAGTAAGAGTGGTGGGCACCGCCTAGCCAGGGGGACCTCAGACGACGACCCCTAAACCCTGGATCGTGGTGGGGAGCAGCCTGGGGAAGGGAGGAGCTGGGAGGCGCTTGAAGCAGGAGGTTTGAGCCATCAAGGAGGGTTCAGAAGAAGGAGGCTCTTCCAGGACAAGGCCTGAGGTTGAGAGTCTCAGTGTGAGCGCAGACATGGACAGAGATTGCATCTGCTGCTCAGTGGCTGGGCAGTCCCAGTCATGCTGGCTCTCCTCCCCGCTGACATCCCTCTTGAGGAGAGACATGCACATTGCTGAGTGACAGGCCAGGCAGGCTCAGAGGAGCCCACCCCTTGCCTCAGTCTACATCTGCTGTTTTTGTTTTGGAACAGAATTTGTTCCCCATCCCTCCCAACTGTCCAGGTGTGTGTGTGGGAAACCTGGCATGGCTTCCACCTGAACCTTGAATAGAAATTTGATCCACACTGTGTACTGCTTTTCACAGCGTGGAAGAAAGCCTCATTCCTGCAGAGCAAGCAGTTTCCAGGGGACAAAAAGTTGGCAGCTCTACTTGAAAAACCTGGGAGATGCCCCAGAGTTGGGAAATCTCCATCCGTGGCTGAAGGGCTGTGGCCTGGCTTGGTGGATCGCAGGTTATGCAGGGCATCTGAGACGCCCTGAGATTTGCAAGCAAGATGGATATACCCCCCCCATAATGCACTCATCTCTAAGAGGCCCTTACTCATCACACTCCACTGAGCAGTCCAACAGGCTATATACGACCGGGTTCAGGCGCTTCGTAGCAAGGTTGATCACAGCTGTGAGTGTCTCATTCTTAGTGCAGGGGTCTGATATTCTGTGGAGATGGTTGTAAATCTCCTTCACAACTATGGGCAGCTGGAAGAAGATAAAAGAAGACCAGGATGAGAAAGTGCGGTGAACCTGAAAGAAAATGAGGGATTTTGGGGGAATGATATATGACAAGATAAAAAAGATGCTCAAAGTGATTATTACCCCCCCCCCAAGAAAAACAAACAAAACAAAACTGAGATTAAAAACATGGTGGTTGTTTTTTGGAAGCTGAACTGCAGCAGAATGGAAACAGAGGCGCAATCCACAAACATGGAAATCAATGCCTTCTTACACCCCTAGAAACAAGCTGATTCTACATCCAAAGAGAATGTTTAATTTAGAGGAAACCTGCTTCCCCCTGCCTCCATTTTGAGCCTTACATCTTCCATGTCCATCCCACATTCCTCAAGGAAGGAACTCAGCAGTTTTCCTGCAGCCTGAGAGGCGACTCTGTCTTCCACTGTCAGGTTGTCAATCGCCTTCAACACGACTTCGTTGATCTGGCTGGGCGTGAGGTGCTCCCCAAAAGCCTGGCACAAAGAAGAAAGACGAGGAAGTTTTCTTCTGCTCCGCATCTGACCACTTTTCAGTAGTCCAAGGGACAAATCAAGTGAAAGACACATCCACTCTGCCTGAGATGATCCTCAGGGTCCCTTCCAACTCTCCAATCCTGATTTTATTTAAATGTTTATTTAAGTAACTGAAAGATTTCACAAACAAAACTAAGAGTCAGGTGACGCCTTCCTATTTTCGATCCCCATCTAAAACTGGTTATGACCTTGGAACATGAAGAGGTACAATCTAAAGTCAGACTAGAAAATAAGACAACTGTTCTTGCAGAAACAGAGAGGGCCAGTAATAGTGGATATCAGTTATATAATCAATCAATGCCAAACGAAGTCAGATTAGGTGGGAACCTGCAGGCTGTGTGTTTATTTCTTAATATACGTCAAAAACATCCACCACAATGTTAGCATAGTCCAGGCTTCCTCAACCTCGGCCCTCCAGATGTTTTGAGACTACAATTCCCAGCATCCCTGACCACTGGTCCTGCTAGCTAGGGATCATGGGAGTTGTAGGCCAAAAACATCTGGAGGGCCGAGGTTGAGGAAGCCTGGCATAGCCCATTGGCTTGGCAGTGCCTCATGAAACGGGCACCAAATGGGTCAACTTTTCATGCTCTTTTTCTGCCCAAGGTGGCAATGCATGGTTCTCTCTCCTCCCCATTTCATCCTCATGAGGTAGTTTAGACCGAGAGACTGTGACTGACCCCATGAGTTTCCTGGCTGAGTGGGGTTCTGAGCCCTAGGTCTCCCAGCGCCTGGTCAGACTCTCTAGCCACTGCACCACACTGCCTCTTCTCGATCCAGCAAAGGTCAGACATGCAGGGTAGCAGCTCTCCTCACCGCAGTGGCCCATCAGATGCACGGCTAGGGCTACTCCACAATTCTCCTGCAGGATCCATTGGCCTGGCAGCTTGCAGCTTGTGTAATGTGACCTTTTAGAATGCAGTCATACCTCGGTTTACAACCGCTTCAGGTTGCGTTTTTTCAGGTTGCAGACCACCGAAACCCGGAAGTACCACTTTGTGCATGCGCAGAAGTGCTGAATCGCAACCCGCGCATGCGCAAACACGGGTTGCAAATGCTGCGGGTTGCGAAAGTGCATCCTGCACGGATCACGTTCGCAACCCAAGCATCCACTGTAAGTAGAATTTGGCATGCAGTTTAGACCAATGGGTGCTTGGCTTCAAAAAATTTATTCTAATACAATGCATTTCCATATGTTATTTACACTAATATATTCATTTTCTGGACACTTTTAGCTTGCAGAATCCTTTTTGTAGACACTGTTTGGCCAGGAAATGGCACTGAAAAACTCAAGGATGTATGAATTTCAAAGGCAGCTTATGTTTCCGTTCTCATATTGTTTCAGGAAGCCTGGATTTGATAGCTTTGGCTTTAAATGTGAACTGCTCTGAATCTCTCCCTCATCTCCTAGAAGGCGTGGGCTGCTGAGAGCTGGCTGCAGTCTTAGCAAGAAACAGTCCAAAAAGCCACACCTACCTTGGCCACGTTGGAGATGTCGGTGTAAAAGATGGCGGGCCCAGGGATGAAGAAGTCTTCTCGGAACCATTTGACCACGTTGCCTTTCCTGTTCTTATGCCTCATCTCCACCTTCTTAGCTAAACGGGGTCAGGGATGGGGATATGCAGGCAAAAGAAGACAGCATTAGTGCTCCCGGCACAAACCCCCCAGTTTCCCCACTGCGACCCACAAAAAGATTCTCAATTTCACCTCAAAAATTATAATTCAGAACTGGGAAAAATTCAGAAGGGGGCAACCAAAACTCCGGGACATCCAATGAAACTGAAGTTTCAGGATGGTCACAGCATTTGGGGGATTTTCCGTTTAGAAAAATGGTGAGGAAGAGGAGACACAATGTATGGCAAGGGGAAGGTGGAGAGAGAGAAAGCTTTCTCTCTCTCCCTCCTAACACAATAACTCTGGGACCTCCAATGAAACTGAAGTTTCAGGATGGTCCTTCTTCATGCAGTGCACAGTTAAACTCGTCTCTGGCCAACGGGGTGTTTGTGTTAGGCCAGTCCTGGCACGAATTCTGGCCCTCCTGAGCTCCCGTCACCCCCAGCAGCAGCCAGCATGGGCAACACTCAGGGATGATAATAATAATAATAATAATAATAATAATAATAATAATAATAATAATTTATTATTTGTACCCCGCCCATCTGGCTGGGTTTCCCCAGCCACTCTGGGCGGCTTCCACAGAAAACAAAAAACATTAAAATATCATAGATTAAAAGCTTCCCTGAATAGGGCCGCCTTAAGATGTTTTCTGAATGTCAGGTAGTTGTCCATCACCTTGACATCCGATGGGAGGGCATTCCACAGGGCGGGCGCCACCACCGAAAAGGCCCTCTGCCTGGTTCCCTGTAGCTTCGCTTCTCGCAATGAGGGAACCGTCAGAAGGCCCTCGGCGCTGGACCTCAGTGTCCGGGCAGAACGATGGGGGTGGAGACGCTCCTTCAGGTATACTGGGCCGAAGCCGTTTAGGGCTTTAAAGGTCAACACCAACACTTTGAATTGTGCTCGGAAACGTACTGGGAGCCAATGTAGGTCTTTCAAGACCGGTGTTATGTGGTCTCGGCGGCCGCCCCCCAGTCACCAGTCTAGCTGCCGCATTCTGGATTAGTTGTAGTTTCCGAGTCACCTTCAAAGGTAGCCCCACGTAGAGCGCATTGCAGTAGTCCAAGCGGGAGATAACTAGAGCATGCACCACTCTGGCCAGACAGTCAGCGGGCAGGTAGGGTCTCAGCCTGCGTACCAGGTGGAGTTGGTAGACAGCTGCCCTGGATACAGAATTGACCTGTGCCTCCATGGACAGCTGTGAGTCCAAAATGACTCCCAGGCTACGCACCTGGTCCTTCAGGGGCACAGTTACCCCATTCAGGACCAGGGAGTCCTCCACACCAGCCCGCCCCCTGTCCCCCAAAAACAGTACTTCTGTCTTGTCAGGATTCAACCTCAATCCATTAGCCGCCATCCATCCTCCAACCGCCTCCAGGCACTCACACAGGACCTTCACCGCCTTCACTGGTTCTGATTTGAAAGAAAGGTAGAGCTGGGTATCATCTGCATATTGATGGACACCCAGTCCAAACCCCCTGATGATCTCTCCCAGCGGCTTCATATAGATGTTAAAAAGCATGGGGGAGAGGACGGAACCCTGAGGCACCCCACAAGTGAGGGCCCAAGGGTCTGAACACTCATCCCCCACCACCACTTTCTGAACACGGCCCAGGAGAAAGGAGCGAAACCACTGTATAACAGTGCCCCCAGCTCCCAACCCCTCTAGACGGTCCAGAAGGATGTTATGGTCGATTGTATCAAAGGCCGCTGAGAGGTCCAGCAGAACTAGGAAACAACTCTCACCTTTGTCCCTAGCTCGCCGGAGATCATCAACCAGTGCGACCAAGGCAGTTTCAGTCCCATGATGAGGCCTGAACCCTGATTGGAAGGGATCCAAATGGTCCGCATCCTCCAGGCGTGCCTGGAGTTGTTCAGCAACCACACGCTCAATCACCTTGCCCAAGAATGGAAGATTTGAGACTGGGCGATAGTTGGCCATACTGGCCGGGTCTAAAGATGGTTTTTTAAGAAGCAGTTTAATGACCGCCTCTTTCAGCGGATCTGGGAATGTTCCCTCACAGAGGGAAGCATTCACCACCCCGCAGAGCCCATCGCCCAGCCCTTCCCGGCTAGCTTTTATAAGCCAGGATGGGCAAGGATCAAGGAGACAGGTGGTTGGTTTCACTCGTCCAAGCAGCCTGTCCACATCCTCGGGGGTAACGGATTGAAATTGATTCCATGCAACTTGACCAGACAGGGCTCTAGCACTCTCCCGCCCCAGCCCTGCTCCCACGGTGGTGTCTAGCTCCTTCCGAATATGAGTGATTTTATCTGCAAAAAACTTTGCAAAATCGTTGCAGGAGATCTTGGGGTCTTTACAAGGCCCCGATGGTAAAGGTGGTTCCGTTAAATTGCGGACCACCTGAAAGAGTCTCCTGCTACTATTTTCTGCAGATGCAATAGAGGCGGTGAAGAAAGTCTTCTTCGCCGTCGCTATCGCCACTTGGTAGGCTCGACGTTGAGCTCTAACCTGTGTCCGGTCAGATTCGGAGTGAGTTTTCTGCCACCGACGCTCTAGCCGTCTCAGCGATTGTTTCATCGCCCTCAGCTCCGAAGAAAACCACGGGGCTGTCCGGGCTTCATGCAATCGGAGAGGGCGCTTCGGAGCCAGACAGTCGATAGCCCTGGTTAACTCCGCATTCCAGCGGGCCACCAGGGAATCAGCTGAAAGGCCATCAACACGGGATAAAGCATCCCCTACCACTCTCTGGAAACCATTTGGATCCATTAAGTGGCGGGGGCGGACCATCCGAATTGGTCCCACCTCCCTGCAGAGGGGAAGGGTCGCGGAGAAGTCCAGTTGCACCAGGAAGTGATCTGACCATGGCACTTCTTTGGTTTCATTTTTACTTAGTGTCAGATCACCCACGTCGCTAGAGGTGAATACCAGGTCTAAGGCATGTCCATGACTATGAGTTGGGCCCAACTTATTCAGGGACAGCCCCATGGAGGCCATGCTTTCCACGAAGTCCCGAGCGGCCCCTTGTAAGGTCGTGTCGGCGTGGATGTTAAAATCCCCTAGGACAACCAAACTAGGTGTCTCCAGGAGAACATCCGCCACGACCTGAAGCAGCTCGGACAGGGAATCCTTGGTGCAGCGGGGAGGTCGGTACACCAAAAGGAATCCTGTACTGCCCCTATTGCCCAACTTCCAGAACATGCACTCAGAAAACTGGGTCTTCCCAGTAGGACGCCTGATGGGAGTTGGAGCAGCTTCTGGAGGGCTGCAGATCTCCCACCCTGTGGCTTGCAAGAAACACGCCCTTTCCCAGCATCGCCCTCACCCATTTTGGCTATCATGATGTAATGGAGATGGTACAAGGCCTCCGCTGACAGCAGACCAATCTCCTTCACGTTGTCTGCGAGGTGGAGGGACAACAGCGCCACCAGCTGTCCAAGAAGGGGGAAATCCTGGGATATCTAGGAGGTGGCGAGAGAGAGGCACAGTCAGCCCTCGTCCCACAGAGCCCAGCAAGAGAAAACCGCCTGGCATGCTTTCAGGCGGCAAAGGTGGCAGAGGGGCGCAGGGCAAGAGACCTGGGCTTAGGTGGCCCAGCCAAGGCTTGCCCCAGAGCCTTTTTTCCAGCCAGAACTCACTGGAACTCAGTTCTGGCACCTCTCAGGTGGGCGCTATTGTCATTATAAGAGAATGAGGGAGGTGAGTTCATGGTGAGTCCTGGCACCTCTTTTTCTAGAAAAATAGCACTGGCTGGCACCTTCCCCTGGGATGGCCATGCCACACCGCTTTGGGGAGCAGGGGAAAGTCCATCTAGTTCACACCTGAACTTTCCAAAGCAATACGCCAACCAAGACACAGGTTTTCCTTCAAAATCCTCGTTTCCCCAAATTTGGCAATGCAGTTCTCCAAACCACCACAACAAAACGCAGACATTACGGGAGAAGGTATACAGAAACGCACAATTCATGAAAGCAACATGCTTGAATCCTGGGTAGACCAAGTCTCTTTTTACCTGTCTAGCTTCTGGTACCCCTGGATACATCTTGGCAGCTAGAGACCCAAATATCTTCTAGGGCTAGGCGTGCCTTTTACCAGCTTTGTCTGGTTTGCAAACTATGGCTCTTCCTAGACAGGGATAGCCTGACCACTGCAGTCCATATTTTGGGAACCTCAAGGCTGGATTACTGCAATGTCTTCTAGGGGGTCTGCCCTTGGATCTGCTTCACAGGCTGCTTCACATGTATAATTTCATATCCTTTTTTTCATAAACCTTACTTCGTCGACTCCCCCAAACCTCCCCTTTCTACATCCCAATTCCCAAAATTGTTTCAGCAAATCCTAACACTTAATTTTATCAGATTTATCCCTTATTCTTTTCTTTTACTTAATCTTTTACAGCTGTAGACCCCTTTTTTCTCCCCTAAAACCTCAACATTTTAGCAATCATTCATTTTACAATGTATCTTAAGATAAATTTTAAATTTCTTCCAGTCTTCTTCCGCCGTCTCTTTCCCCTGATCACGGATTCTGCCAGTCATTTCTGCCAGTCCCATATAGTCTATCACCTTCGTTCGCCATTCTTCCAGAGTGGGTAGATCTTGAGTCTTCCAATGCTTTGCAATGAGTACTCTTGCTGCTGTGGTAGCATACATAAAAAAAGTTCTATCTTTCTTTGGCACCAATTGGCCGACAATGCCCAAGAGGAAGGCCTCTGGTTTCTTAGAGAAAGTACATTTAAGCACCTTTTTCATTTCATTATATATCATCTCCCAGAACGCCTTAATCTTCGGGCACGTCCACCAAAGGTGATAAAAGGTACCTTCAGTTTCTTTGCATTTCCAACACTTATTATCAGGCAAATGGTATATTTTTGCTAGCTTGACTGGGGTCATGTACCACCTGTAAATCATTTTCATAATATCTCTCTTAAGGCATTACATGCCGTAAATTTTATACCGGTGGTCCACAACTGTTCCCAGTCTGCAAACATAATGTTATGACCAATGTCCTGTGCCCACTTAATCATAGCTGACTTGACTGTTTCATCTTGTGTATTCCATTTCAGCAACAAGTTATACATTCTAGAAAAATTCTTAGCATTGGGCTCTAGCAATTCTGTTTCTAATTTTGATTTCTCCACCTGGAAGCCAATTTTCCTGTCTTGTTTATAAACCTCCATTATTTGGTAATAATGGAGCCAATCTCGTACTTTGGTCTTCAATTTCTCATGACTCTGTAATTTCAATTTATCACCCTCTTGTTCCAAAATTTCCCAATACTTTGGCCATTTGGCCTCCATATTGAGTTTTTTCACAGCTTTAGCCTCCAATGGCGACAGCCATCTAGGAGTTTTGTTTTCCATCAAATCTTTATATCTGATCCAAACATTATATAATGCTTTTCTAACAATATGGTTTTTAAAGGCCTTATGCACTTTAACTTTGTCATACCATAGATATGCATGCCATCCAAATACATTATTAAAACCTTCTAAATCCAAGATATCTGTATTCTCAAGGAGCATCCACTCTTTCATCCAGCAGAACGCTGCTGATTCATAATACAATTTTAAGTCCGGCAGGGCAAATCCCCCTCTTTCCTTTGCATCCGTTAAAATCTTAAATTTTATTCTGGGCTTTTTGCCCTGCCAGACAAATTTCGAAATGTCCTTCTGCCACCTCTTGAAACAGTCCATCTTGTCAAGAATTTGCAATGTTTGAAACAAAAATAACATTCTAGGCAATACATTCATCTTTATAACTGCGATTCGGCCTAACATAGAAAGCTTCAAATTTGACCATATTTCTAAATCCTTTTTAACTTCTGACCAACATTTCTCATAGTTATCTTTAAACAAATTCAGATTCTTAGATGTCATATGAACCCCTAAGTATTTCACCTTCTTAACCACCGTCAAGTCTGTTTCATTCTGGAACTTCTCCCTTTCCATGGCTATTAAGTTTTTCTCCAAAACCTTAGTTTTTTGTTTGTTCAGTTTAAATCCGGCAACTTGACCAAATTCTTGAATTAACTCTAAAACCCTTTTCATACTAGTGTCTGGCTCTTGTAAAGTAAGTACTAGATCATCTGCAAAAGCCCTTAACTTCTACTGTTTAGCTCCGACTGCTTCACAGGCTCCAGCTCATGCAGAATGCTGCGGCCAGATTGCTGGTGAGGGCCTTGGGCTGAGAACATGGGACACCATTCTTAAAAGAGCTGCATTGGCGGCCCATCTATTTCTGAGGCAGCTTCAAGGTCTTTCTATTCATTTACAAAGCCCTGACCATCTGAGGTCCAGGCTGCCTCAGGATGTCAGGAACTCATATATCGCAGCTTGATCGCTGAGAACATCTATGGGAGTATTGTTAAACCAGAGGGAAAGGGGGAGAGATGCTAACTTGCTATGTTATTATATATCTCACGCACAGATGCAGAATCAATTTAACACCCTGGCTGAAATTTCCCAAGAGGCATCCCTCTCTCTGAAGTTGGAAATAGCAAGATGAACCAAATGGGTGTCTTGGCAAACCCAGCAAAGCGATTCTTCTGTTCTTATGATCTACATAGGTCAGGAAGGGAATTTCCACACACAACCCTCATATTTGCTTGAGGGTTAGACCGATTAGCCTGATTCTGCCCTGGATAGGATTCCAGAAGGGTTTTTCCTGTGGGATCGGTGCTGATTAGTACCAGTTATTATTGTATTCGCTAATGAACCACTTCCCTCGAGGCACGCAACATATGCAAGTTTTAATTTTATTATTTATTTATTTTATTGCATTTACCTCTCAGCTTTTTCTGCAGGGAGCTCAAGGTGGTCCTCCTCCTCCTCCTCCTCATTTAATCCCCACAACAATCCTGAGAGGTAGGCTAGGCCAAGAGGCAGTCACAGGCCCCCAAGGTCACACCCAATGAGAGTCACTGCTGAGCGGGGGGATTTGAACCCGGGTCTCAGACCAAACCCTAACTACTACACCACAGTGTCTTACACAGCATAAATGCTAAATGGGTCAGTATAAATGCTAGCCTGTATCCCACCCTGTAACCTACCTCCATTGAATCTAGACTTACCCTTTCCGGAGAAAATCCGACAAGTTAAAGCAAGTTAAAAACGAAAATGAAAAAAGACCCATTCGCGTTATCTAATCGGAATGATCTGTTATTGTATTCCTGTGTATTTATATTGTAAACCACCCTGTGATCCTCAGATGAAGAGCAGTATGGAAATTTAATACATTAAAAAAACCACAAATCTGAAATTGCAGCATTAAGCCTTGGTCACTCACATCAAAGTCCAAATGTTCAGAAACATATTTCATTAGAAAGCTGGTGCTCTTGACAGCTCTTTCGCGCTCATAGATTTTTGTGGAGTCAATCCAGCCATTTGTGTGCTGCGGGAGAGAAATAATCATCATCACATAGAAGGACAACCATTAATCCGGGTCTGCAAATTCACAAAGCTTTGGCTACTGGCTGGATCAATCATGCCGGGACCATAGAGGGGACAAATTTCAAAAAGGGGTTGTTTTGTAAAGGAGAAGGTTTGCTGCAATTTGTTCTACTTCATCATCATCATCATCATCATTATTTTATACCCCACCTTTTTCTCTGACAGGGACTCGAGGCAGCTTACAAACAAAATAAGAACAACTTGAGATATAGAAAAAGAAGCCATTAAATGAAACACATTGAACATTAATAGAATTAGAAATTAATTGGCCCTTGGTTTGTTTTTGTTTTACTGTGTATTTTGTGTTCTCATTTTGTATTTTCATGTTGTGAACCACCCTGCGATCTGTCATTTGTGTGTGTGATAATTACAATAATACAACATACACCTCACCACAGCCATAGCCATGGAATGCAGGAAGCATCCTTAGACCAAGCCCAGCCATTGATCCACCAACCTTGGTGTTGGCCACAGGTAATGACTGGCAGTTGCCCTTCGGGGTTTCAGACAGAGAGCCTTTTCCCAGCCCCACCTGGAGATGCTGAGGACTGAACCTGGGACCTTGAGCATGCAAAACAGAAGCTCTGCCCCTGCCAGCCACAGCCACCAGCTTGCCCTTGCCTTCTCCATCACAGATGTCTTCTAAGACATTTTGTCACTATTATCTATGTGTAGCACAGCCACAGAGGCCCAGCAACACTGCCACATCCACAGCTATGCTATGGAACTCACTGCCACAAGACGCACAGGTGGCCACTACCTTGGATGGCTTTAAAATAAGACTGGACAAATTCATGGAGGGTGGCTCTGCTCTGATGGCTCTGCTCTGCCTCCGTAGTTGGAATATATATAAAAAACAAAAAGCATTGTCCAATAGCACCTTAGAGACCAATTAGTTTGTTCTTGGTATGAGCTTTCGTGTGCATGCACACTTCTTCAGATATGCATGCACATGAAAGCTCATACCAAGAACAAGCCTAGTTGATCTCTAAGGTGCTACTGGACAATTTTTTAATCTATTTTTTTCTATTTCTGCTGCGTCAGACCAACACAGCTACCTACCTGAATCTAGATCCATAGTTGGAGGCAGCAATGCTTCTGAATACGACTTGCAGGAAACCATAGGAGGGTTCCAGTTTAACAACGGGTTGAATATTTTTTGGATTGATTTTTTAAAATGGCATTTGTTAGATTTGCAAATGTTAAATGCTTTTTTTTAAAAAAATGATTGGTCCTTTTTCATCTTTAATTGTACTCTTGTGTATAAATATTATATTGAGTTGCATTGTCAAGTCAACCTTTTGGGACTGTTAAAAGAGGAAATTCCCTTTAATATAGTCCCGATTCTTGTAGAGGAAAGGAACACCGTGTAGAGTGCGTTTTGAGGCTCTTACCGGTCAGGAGTAACAAATAGAGACAAAAACAATTAATATTAAAGCAAGGCAGCAATTAAGCCCTATCGTTTATTGCAAAGAAAAGATCTGTTGCACCAGGGTCCCTGCTCAGTGGAGGAGCAACCTGAACAAAAGAAAACTCAGACATTTATACCTTTCATTTTCCATACAGAAGGAATGAGCAAGTGAAAAAAACAGGATGTCAGACTAGGTGCGGCATGAGGGATTTACAGGTAAATCATAAGGACAAATAGTTGTTAATGGTAGCATTTGTGGATACTTGATTTCTATGGTGTAGACAGTGTATACAAAAGGATTTAGGCAGATTCCTGTTTTTCCTATGTTTATTGATGGCTATGTATTGTTTGTTTTTCTGATTTTTCAGGAAGACTTTGAGTGATGCCTGGAGCAGATCCATAAGAGAGGAAACGAAGACAGGATTTGGGGTGTTTTCCGGTACTTTGCATATATAAGTGTGATTGTATAGCCTTGTTTTGAATAAAGTCATTCAACTTGTGAATTGGTCTGTGTGTGTACTGTAGACTTCGTAGATGGCACTGTGTAGCCACAGACAACTATGACATTTCTTATTAGTATCAAAGTTTTGCAGATACATTGGTACAAATAAAGAATTTTTTGTCAGCATTGAAAAGTAAAGATACAAAAGGTAACAGATACAAAATACAGATACAGTAATACAGATACGTGAAATTTCAGTAAAAACTTAGTGACACAGTACAAGTGTATAGATGCAACAAATGTAATGTCAGCAGACGAACCTTGAGGGAATTTTTTTAGGGACTTTATAACTCACTTTATGATCGTTTATTATTCTTATAACAGGACCATAGAATAATCTACCAACTAAACCCAGGGTTGGCAAACTTTTCCGCCGGCGGGCCAGATCGCCCACGTGAGCACGCACACATGTGCACATGCGCCCACGCCCGCCGCTCTTTCCCCGCTGGCTTTCAGAGCCGGGGGGGGGGGGAGTTTGCAGCTTCCTATTGGCTGCAGGAGCTTCCTGCAGCCAATAGGAAGCTGTGGCTGCGTCCTGGAAGTCAGTCCCCATGCGGAGGAACTGGAGCAGCACGGCGGTTTAGCTCCGTGCGGGGACTGACCGAGCGGGCGGCAATGGCTTCCTATCCTGCAGTCAATAGGAAGCCATTGCTGCCCGCTCAGTCAGTCCCCGTGCCGAGCTAAACCGGACCTACGACCAATTTTCAAACAGGCACGTGCCTACATACGCCGCCCTGACACCAAGGAAAGAGCAATTGGGATGGCTTGCTTCACGGAGGTGAGAGTCGGAAACGGGGAATGCATGCAGGCGCTCCTGCTTTGAAACAACTGCACCCAGGCAGGCAAGGAAAGCAGAGGGTGTAAGAAGGTCTCCTGCGCCACCATTGATGGCTGGCAGGCCTGCACTCTGCCTAGGGCAACAATTTCTACAGGCCTTAGATAAGAACTGAGGGCAGTGTGCATTAACTAACTCCTTGCGCTTTGCTCCCCCTTTCTTCCCACCCGGGGGTCCCTGCCCTCTGCCTGCCCCTCAGAGCCAGCATGGCACACAGGGCTGGGCTTTAGTGGCCGCAGCCTCTTCCCATCCTCACCTGCTTTCCAGTAGCCTCTACAACAGCCTTTCTCAACCTGTGGGTCCCCAGATGTCGCTGGACTACAACTCCCATCACCTCTAGCTAGCAAGGCCAGAGCTCAGGGATGATGGGAGTTGTAGTCCAACAAAATCTGGGGATCCACAGGTTGAGAACCGCTGCTCTACCAGCTGCCCAAGGGAGGAGGCCAGCAGCAGTGACCACGGAGATGCCATGGAGGGGCAACGAGAGGCCCCCTTACAGCCGCCACTGTCATTGGGGACAAGCACTCATCCTCCTCCCCAAGCTCGGTGGCGGTAGCTCTGGCAGGGAAAACAGGGACATTCCGGAATTAAATCAGAAGCCGGTTGGCTTTCATAATACCGGGGCTGTCCCTAGAAAATCAGGACAAACTTGGAGGGTATGGGGTAGTGAACTTTGATTTTCATGGCACTTTCTTTGGCCTTGTACCCCATCAAGTGTTTTTTTTCTCAGCTCCTTTTTCACCGGGAGATTGGCTGCCTCTGCAGCAGAGAGCACATTGTGGACACTCTCCAAGAGTGGCTGGTGGCACCCAACCCCCTGATGCAGATGGGCGGCCTGCGAGGACTAAGCCATATTCTACAGGAACCGCTGGTGGCAAGAAATTGGTGGCAAGGGGCACATTATGAAGCGGTGTACAAATTAACCTAACAACGCTTTGCCTTTCAATGAGCCAGTTGAAAGGAGATTCCCTTATTCTGCTGCAGCCTTGTTCTCAGGTGCAGACCAGCATAGGCAGGAAGCTGCCTTAAAGAGAGTCAGGCCAATGGTCTGGCTATCTCAGGGTTGCCTACACTGGTCAGCAGCAGAAAGGCTAATCTGGCACCTTGGTTGCCTTTCTGTCCACTCCCATCCCCAGGTGTCAAGATACAACCAGAAACTGCCAGCCACCTTAAGGGATCTCACAGAGTTGCTGAAGAGCACCAGGCCCGAACATCGGGAGACAGCAGCCGTATTGATAGGTAATTGAAAACAAAGCTCTTAAGATGAAGGGGGGTTTTAGGGCAGAAGTGGGATTTCAGCTAAAAAAACCTGGAGGCTGAGAGGCAGGGATGCAACTCCTGACTCTGTCCAAAGAAGAGCGCTAAAGGGAGGTGGCACCCAGAAAGTAGCTTTACTCTGCCTCTCTCCATCAGGCTTGGGGGCGCCTGACAGACCCTAGAAAGGACTGCTGCTGCTGCCACTGTCACCCAGGACTGCCTGCCAGGAGCCTGAGGGCCCTGCCCTGCCTCTCTCCACCTGGCTTGGGGGGACCTCACAGGCCCTAGAAAGGACTGCTGCTGCTGCTACCACCCAGGACTGCCTGCCAGGAGCCTGAGGGCCCTGCCCTGCCTCTCTCCACCTGGCTTGGGGGGACCTCACAGGCCCTAGAAAGGACTGCTGCTGCTGCCACCCAGGACTGCCTGCCAGGAGCCTGAGGGCCCTGCCCTGCCTCTCTCCCCCTTTCTTGTGGGGACCTCACAGGCCCTAGAAAGGACTGCTGCTGCTGCCACCCAGGACTGCCTGCCAGGAGCCTGAGGGCCCTGCCCTGCCTCTCTCCCCCTTTCTTGTGGGGACCTCACAGGCCCTAGAAAGGACTGCTGCTGCTGCCACCCAGGACTGCCTGCCAGGAGCCTGAGGGTCCTGCTCTGCCCTGCCTCTCTCCACCTGGCTGGGGGACGTGGCGCTGACAGGCTTCACAAGGACTGCGGCTGCTACTCGGCAGAGAGGATGTTGGAAAAAGTTCAGAAAAGGGCAACCAAAATTATCAAGGGGGTGGAGTAAATCCCCTATGAAGGAAGGTGGCCAAGGCTAGGACTTTTTGGTTAGGAGAAAAGGCAAGTAAGAGGCAGCACGATAGAAGTTTATGAGGTTTGGCATGGCACAGAGGAAGTGAAGGGAGTAGTATCTCATTGGGAGATGCAGGACAGGCAAAAGAAAGGTAAATCAGGGAACTCACAAACAAGCATGGCTCTGGAACGCAAAGGCCATCCTGACGCAGAGGACTTTAGGCTCCTAGCCCTGTCTGTCAAGTTGTCCGTCTGGTAACTATAAAAATTGGCGATAAAAAAAATGCTGCACACAGCAGGGAAGGAAGGTGAGCGATGGAAGGGTGGGGGTGTCTCCAGGCCTGACTCCTGGCTTGTTATCTGCCGGCCGTGGGACCGGAGGCCTCCGTCAGGAATCCCGCTAGATGGGTTCAGGGACAGAAGGGGGGTCTGCTTGGGATGGAGCAGATCCCTAATTCAATCCCTGGATGACCTGCTAAATTATTATTATTATTACCCTTTGCAAGGCTTTCTTGGCATAGAGCTGCAGAAGAGATATCACACCACAGAATGATAATATCCTAAACTCATGTTGCATGGTGTATCTGAGGGAAGAATCATGCTTCAGTGTCTGAGTGTGTGCGTTGGATGCAGAGTTCACTCCCTGGGGATCTCCAAGTGGGGCTGAGAACAGCTGCTGCCCCCCAAATCCTGGAGAGTCAGTGTCTAAATGCCTCTCTGGGAAAGTAGGAGTGATGCAGAACAGAGCAAAGGAATGGAAGGATTCGTTCAGAGGGGAGAGCATTTATGTCACATGCAAATCCCCACTGGTATCTTCAAGGAGGGCTGGGAGAGACCCCTCGCTATGCCACCTGAAGCTCTGGAGAGCAGCAGCCAGTCAGTGTAGAGGTTGTGTGGCATAGTGGTAAGAGCAGTGTTTCTCAAACTTGGGTCCAGACAACAGCTGGGGACCCAAGTTTGAGACACACTGGATTAGAATGTCGGTCTGGGGCCTGGGACGCCTGGGTTCAAATTCCCGTTTGGCCATGAAGCTCACTGGGTGACCCTAGGCCAATCACTCACTCTCAGCCTGACCTCCTTTGCAGGGCTTTTGTGAAGGCAGAATGGGCAGGAGTGGCAGACCCTAGAAAAAGGGACGGGCCATTTGTCGTTCTCTCACCTTAGCCTGGGGGCTGATGCCGTAGCTAGTGAAGGCATACTGCCAATGCGGCAGTCCCAGGTGGTGATCAGGCACCAGGTGAAAACGTTCCTCTTCAACCAAGCCTTTGGCTGATTGATCGCCAATACCTTTCTAAATGTGCTGGGTGAGGGGGATGTTTGCTTTTCTTCTTGTTTTTATTATACATATACAGATACAGTAATTTTATGTAGTGAACCGCCCTGTGGATGAAGGGCGGTATACAAATTTTAATAATAATATTAACAACAATAACAACAGCAACAAAGCATAGCTTGCTCTTCAGGAAAACTTCATCACAGGCCATCATAGATGACAGCCTTTGTCAACCTGGTGCCCTCCAGATGTTCTGGACTACAAAGCTCATCACTCTCAGCCAGCACAACGGTATGGTGCTAGGAACAGTAGTCCAAAACATCTCCCACAAAGACAAAAGCTAACTGGGGTCTGCAGATGGAGCTGATTTGTGTAGGCAGCTCTTGTGCTTCTGGTATCACACAACATACCCGGCTTGGTGTTCTTGTACACAAGGCAGACCTTCCCATTTTCTCCGCATGGGTCCAGCTCAAACACCAGGCTCCGCAAGTCCAAGTGAGGTTTCTCCAGCTGAACCCCCTTACCTTTGGGGAGAAAGAAAATGCTGAGCGAGGCAGGCAGGCATTCTCATCGGGTGCAGGGCAAGGAATACTCAAACCAGGCAGAGCTTGAGAAGCTGGGCGTCAGTGGGGCTTGTGTATAAGGTCATGGATACTTTTGGTGGGGTAGCAGGGGAGGTGGAGAGGAGAACCGAGGTCTCCCATGGACAAAGGGGTGAGGTGGGGCAGTACCTTCTTCATAATTGATGTCCTCCAAGTCAGCCAGCGTCGGTGCATTGGGCAAGGCATAGATGGGTGATGCTCTGACTTGGTTTAACTAGGAGATGCTGTTGGTGGTCATGCAGCCAAGGGGCGTCAGGTTGTCTGGAAGAAAGGCAGCCATTACTAAGTTGCTGGAATGGATGCCACAATTCTGTAGATGCACAGAAGGCTCACAGAACATGGTCCCTTTGGCTCACAGAACATGGTGCCCTTTGAAGAATCTCAGCTTGCTTGCTTGCTTTTTGCTCACATTCTTCATGAACTAAAATCCATTCACTTATCTTCTGCCAATACGTTTAAAATTAAACTTTTGAAATACATTTTAGCTTCTTGCGCCCACATACTCTCATCTACCAGGTTCAGATTAGAGATCTCACTTTTGGAGCCTTAAAGATGTTAGAATCATAGAACTGCAGAGATGGAAGGAATCCTAAGGGTCATCTAGCCCAGCCCCCTGAAATGCAGGAAAATGAAGGTGGCCCTTATGAGGATCAAACCTGTAACCTTGGCATTATCAGCACCACGCTCTAACCAACCATGGTAACTAGTGCAGGATGGCCGCCTTTTGTAGAACTGCGATACGAGGTCTCCAAGATCCAACTCACTTTGCCTCTGGGAGCCTGGAGGTCTGAGCCTCCATTTCTAGCTCTATACAGAAGTATGACAATATCCTGCTGGAGTGGGACGTCTAATTCTGGTGCCAAGGATGGAAAGGACACTGGGAGGGAGTGACGAATAGGCTATGGGTCTGTTTTGCAGGTTCACCAGGGTTCCCTTCACTTGGTGAAGGGAAGAGGCTATGGAGGCATAAACAGGACACCTCAAGGGCCATGCAATATACCGTATTTTTCGCTCTATAAGACGCACCGGACCACAAGACGCACCTAGTTTTTGGAGGAGGAAAACAAGAAAAAAATATTCTGAATCTCAGAAGCCAGAACTGCTGTTCTGGCTTCTGGGATAGCTGCACAGCCTGCATTCGCTCCATAAGACGCACACACTTTCCCCCTTACTTTTTAGGAGGGAAAAAGTGAGTCTTATAGAGCAAAAAATACGGTACATCTCCCCACCACCAGCCCCGTCTTCCCCATGCCGGCAGCCACCAAAGTTTCCCAAACTTCCACCAATGGGAACCACAAAGAAAAGCTGAAATCAGCTGCAGCAGCTCAGAGTTGACGGGGGAAGCCGGGAAGCCCCGAGTTCAAGTCTCCGCTCAGCGCGACTATTAGGGTTGCTACGCTGTGAGACTTCGAGGGAGCTATGGGGGAATTTAACACACTAGCAGCAGCACTTGTACTAGAACACGAAGCAGCCCCGTTCAGCACTCTCTCTCTCCCTCAAGCGACGCTCCCCGGCCCCTTACAACAGCCCTGCAGAGTAGGGCGAGGGGCGAGAGAGAGCGAGGCTGGCAGGCCAAGGTCCCCCCGCCCGGGGAGTGGGGGCTTCCCCGTAACCCCCGGGCCTGGCTCCGCACTCGGCGGGGCTCGTTTCCTGAGGCAACGGAGGCGGCTCTCTGCACATGCTCAGGAACCACGGCAGCCTTGGCCACCGTTTATTATCGGCCCGCCGTCAAATTAGACCCCCCCCTTCCCCTCCCGCCCCCCCCCCGCGAGCCCCTCCTGAGGTAAAGAGACGGCCCTCACTCCAACGAGCAGCCACAACCGACACCTCGAAGCAACCGCCAACCCCAACGTCTCTCCGCCCAGCCACGCCCCCGCGCCCGACTCCTGGCTCCCATTGGCTGACGGGGACCGGGGTTCGCCCAGATACGGAGTCGGAGGAGCCGGCCAATGGGGAGGACTCAGAACGGGCGGGGGGGGGAGAAAGGGAGGAGGTGGAGGTGGAGCCGGCTCTCCCGTTGCCTTCTGGGAGTCGTAGTGCCTGCTCTCCATTCCTCCCCCCCCTATAGAACGGCCATCGAAAGGAACTGAATGAAACGGAGGACTGCGATTCCCGAAAGCCACCGCGGCGGGGCTTCTGAGCTACGGGTCGCGAGAAGGGGCAAAACGCGCTCACCAGGTGCTGTCCACCCCCGTTTGGCTGCTCGTACAGGTGTGCAGGTGCAGGTGGTCAGAGGCTGATGCGGGAGGGAGGAGGAAGAGGATGGAGGAGAAGGCCCCGCGCAGCGTGAGCAGCTGCAGCAGCACCAAGCCCTACCTGGAGAAGCTCACCCTGGGGGTGACCCGCATCCTAGGTAAGGTGGAGCTGGCATCCCTGGTTGCCATGGAAACAACCGAGGGATGGAGCCGCAAAGAGCCTTTCTTCCCTCTCTTGCTCATTGCATGGCGCTTCCTTCCCCCTCACAACAGTCCTGTGAGGGAGGCCAGGCTGACTGACTGCATCTCCCAAGGCCTCACCCTGTGGAATTCTTGGCGAAGTGGGTTTTTATTTGTTTGTCGGGGAAATAAGAGCGGCTGAAGACTCCATGCTGACTTCCCGACACTATGCTATTCCTCCTCCCTCCCAGTCCCTTTTTCTTTCATGTTGTGGCTCTTTAAAGTTGCAAGCCTAGAGGCAGAGGGACTGTCTGGTTTATATTCATCTGCAAACTGCTTTGGGGGAATCTTTCTGGTTGAAGAGCAGGGCAAGTATTGTTTACACTGATTACTCTTTTTGCAGAAGCTTCTCCAGGAGTTACTGAGGTGACATTTGTGGAGAAGGTGCCAGCCGAGCGCCATGCCATTGTTTCATGGGAACAGGTGAGACTGGCTATTATTTATGCATATTGCTTCTCCTTCCCCACGGTGCTTGAGTCGGCTTTTGCAGTATTATTAGTTTGGATTTTCCATAGAGGTGATCAGAACAGAGCACCTGGAGGTGAGGTCGTTTTTTTAAATGGGACTGCATGCAAAGCTGCCCTCTGGTAGCAGAGCAGGTTCAGCTCTCTGGATGTGAAACTATTGGTAGTAAATGAGTTTGCAGTTTGCCCCTTTGGCACTAGGCAGCGCCGTCCTTCCTGGATTTCCCGTCTCACCCTCACCAACCTGATGCCCTCCAGCTCTTGTGGGAAAAGTGGGCAGAGCAATGAACACAATCTTTACCTTTGTGAAGTAGTCTACTTTCTACACACTTTCACACACCCTTCTCTGTCCTTCATCCTGGCAAGCGAGTAGTCTAATAAGCTCCGGGACATATTCAAGCCAGGCAAAAACACTCAAGGAGGGTGTGAAGCTAGATGGCTGAGTAAATATGGGTTTGGGAGAGTCTTAAAGGCCAGGCAGCGAGACCAACTTGGCTACTCTTCTGGCACTGATTTAAAGTTGTTCATTCTCGGCAGTGCTTCTCAAACGTTTCCCTGGGCCACACTTTCAGAATAAAAACAAGAATTCTTTTAGTGATAAGAAACATATTGGAAAACAAAAAGAAACAACTCCTAGCAGTGCTTGATTTACAACGCAGAACAACTACTTTATAGTATGATCATGGGGCATCCAAAATGCTTAAAACAATGCAACTACATAAGAGCACAAATCATTCCCAAAATGTAATTATAAGCGAGCCTCTTACGTATCTTAAGTATGTTTACAAACTCAGTTAGAGGTGTGAGCTTGCTTTTGTTGTGTAATGTTACTGATATTAGGTGTAATTTGAGACAAACATGTGCCTATCAACAGAAAGAAAGCTTTCTCTTTTCTGATGTTACATATTTGTTAGAGTTCAAAATCCCTCTTCGCAACAAGAGGTCACGGAGAACTGTAGAATAATAGCCAATGCTCCTGAAAAGAAGCATGCATGCAGTTTCTGGCAATATTCACAAAAATTATTTTTATACTATACTATACTGAAATGTTCAAATGTGTTTTTTTTAATTTTCCCTGCCACACTTGCCATTCTCCCCTGCCGCCCCCTTTGAGAAACACTGCTCTCAGGGGTGTTGGGCATGTCCCCACCAATTATTCTCCCTCTGTTAAATTGGGCCTGTAATGATGAACTGAAGAATCAGGGGAAACTCACCTGCTTTGGGGTCCTGCTTTGAAGAGCACCCTCCGTGTGTGCGACGCACCCTTCCTCTCGATGCTGCCGCTCTGATAGCTGTTAGTTTAGGAGGCACGAGTTTTCAGGGCATGTAATCCAGGGCAGCAGAGAACCGGACATAGCGATGACATCAGGCAGCAGGCAGGCAGCTCAAGAAGAAAAGCGATGCAAACCTGGAAAGAGCTGGCTCCCCGGGTGCAAAGCTATAGATGCAGCAGGGCAAGGGGTCAGTCTTGACATAGGCCGACAAGAATGCTGAGGGGGAGAGATGATAGGGCTCTCAGACAACAGCTGGATACTGCAGGCCTGTTTCTGTCCATCGGGGCCAAGCAAAGTTTAGGAGAAAGACAAATGTTGGAAGTGATATAACGGACAAGAGGGCCAGCTGCACATCAAGGCTTGTTTGTTTATTAAATTTGTACACTGCCCTACACCCATAGGTCTCAGAGTGGATCACATAAAACCACAGTATGAAAATCACAAAATGCAAGTTAAAAATAAAAACAAGAACAAGAACAAACTAATACTACCCCCCTTGTTTGCAGGCTAGCACACTCCACAAAGGAAGGATGCCCTCCAGATGTTGGAAAATTATTGTAGTTTAATGGTCGAACATCTGCATTACACGCAGAAAGTCCCAGGTTCCATCTCCATCATTTGCAGGTAGAGAGCTTCCCTACCTGAAACCCTGGAGAGCATCTGAACCCTGGAGACAATGGTGAACTAGGTGGCCCAACAGTCTGGTTGAGCATAAGGCAGTTTCCTATGTCCCAGGGTTGCAGTACTCCAACTCCCATCCCCCCTGATCCTTGCCCATGCTGCCTGGCCCCATGGGAGTTGGAGTCCAACCATATCTAGGCGGGGCCACACTAGCAATTCCTGCCACAGAGGCAGTGGCTGCTGCTTGATTCTTTTTCTCCTGCCCTGGCCTCTCCTTGCAGAAGAATGCCTGCGTCTTGCCCGAGGATTTAAAGAATTTCTACCTGATGACGGACGGCTTCCACATGACTTGGAGTGTAAAGTTTGACGGTAAGAATAAGCCTTTCACAGCTTGGGACCAGTTTACTCACAAGGTCGCCTTCTTCACTCAGCCACTTTGATCTGCGGAAGTGACAGCATTACAAACCCCATAATACTCATTCTGCAGATGTAATAAATCAGTATTTTAGTGCAGCAGCCCCCACACTTTGAAACTCCCTGCTTTTGACAACAGGCAGGTGCCTTCGCTGTACTCTTTTTGGCAGTTGCTAAAAATATTATTGTTCAGGCAAGCCTATCCAGTCACAAAGAAGTATGGCATGTGTTTTAATCCATTTTTTAGCTAATCATTGATTTTAATTAATGGAGAGAGCGTTATTGTTTTGTTTTGTTTTTGTTCCTGTTTTTACGGGGTATGTTGTGTTTGTACCTTGTGTTTGTATGCTGTGAACCGCACTAGGATCTTCAGATAATGGGCATTATGCGAATAAATAAATAACTTTTGAATGCTTTTTAATAGCCGTTTTTAACTTTTTGTTGATCCTTTTATTGATAAGCGCTCTGAGGGTTTTACTCACAGTTGAACAGTATATAAATGCTATGAAGCACACACAAAATAAACACTTTCTTATCTGATCAACAATTGCATTCACAAACCCATTTCCCCTGCTTAAGTTGTGTTCTGCCTTTAATTTGGGAAGGGGAGAATGAAACAGGAACTGTTCATCAGCAGGAAGATTCCTATTTCAGCCGCAGCACTCTGTGTGCTGCCAATCCCATCTTTGCGGCCGTGATGGTTAGGTGCTTGCTTTATGTGAGCCTTCTGTGCTCCTACAGAATAGTGCCATCCATGCCAGCAACCTAGTAATGGCTGCCTTTTTTCCAGACAACCCGATGCCGCTTGGCTCGATGACCATCAACAGCATCTCCAAGCTAAACCGAGTCAGAGCGTCGCCCGTCTATGCCTTGCCCAATGCCCCCACGCTGGCTGACTTAGAGGACACCGACGATGAAGAAGGTACTGCCCCACCTCACCCCTTTGTCCATGGGAGACCTCGGTTCTCCTCTCCACCTCTCCTGCTACCCCACCAAAAGTTTCCGTGACCTTATACACAAGCCCCACCGACGCCCAGCTTCCCAACTTTTGCCTTGTTTGAGTTTTCCTTGCCCTACACCCGATGAGAATGCCTGCCTGCCTGCCTCACTCAGCCTTTTCTTTCTCCCCAAAGGTAATGGGGGTCAGCCAGAGAAACCTCACTTGGACTCGCGGAGCCTGGTGTTTGAGCTGGACCCATGTGGAGGGAATGGGAAGGTCTGCCTTGTGTACAAGAACACCAAGCCGGGTATGTTGTGTGATACCAGAAGCACAAGAGCTGCCTGCACAAATCAGCCCCATCTGCAAACCCCAGTTAGCTTTTGCCTTATCTCCCATATCTCCGTTTTGAACTACTGTACCTAGCACCATACAGTTGTGCTGGCTGAGACTGATGGGCTTTGTAGTCTAGAACATCTGGAGGGTACCAGGTTGACAAAGTCTGTTGTCTATGATGGCCTGTGATGGAGTCTTCCTGAAGCAAGCTATGCCTGGCTTTCATAATTTGCCATTATTATTTAATAATAATAATAATAATAATAATAATAATAATAATAATAATAATAATAATTGTATATCGCCTCAGAGGATGAATTTCCCTTGGAAATGCCTTTATCCTTTCTAGAAAGCACTGAGGCCCAGATCGTCATTCCTAGGCCTCAGAGTTCCTTATTAAAACCCCCTGAGAGGTGGGGCGGTCCGTTCTTCTCATCCTGCGGCCTAATAGTCTCTCTTCTCACTTCCAGTTGTCACCCCGGATTCCGAGATCTGGTTTCTGGACCGAGCTCTTTACTGGCATTTCCTCACCAAAACCTTCACCGCTTACTACCGGCTCCTGATCACCCACCTGGGGCTGCCCCATTGGCAGTATGCCTTCACCAGCTACGGCATCAGCCCCCAGGCTAAGGTGAGAGAACGACAAACGGCCCGTCCCTTTTCCTAGGGTCTGCTGCTCCTCCCCATTCTGCCTTCACAAAAGCCCTGCAAAGAAGGTCAGGCTTCTCAAACTTGGGTCCCCAGCTGTTGTCTGGACCGAAGTTTGAGAAACACTGCTCTTACCACTATGCCACACAACCTCTACACTGACTGGCTGCTGCTCTCCAGAGCTTCAGGTGGCATAGCAGGGGGTCTCTCCCAGCCCTCCTTGGAGATACCAGTGGGGATTTGCATGTGACATAAATGCTCTCCCCTCTGAACAAATCCTTCCATTCCCTTGCTCTGTTCTGCATCACTCCCACTTTCCCAGAGAGGCATTTAGACACTGACTCTCAAGGATTTGGGGGGGGGCAGACCCTACAACATTGGCCTTTGAGTCCCACTTCAACCCAAAGATGAGGTTGATTTGATTCCCCCACTTCTTCCCAATGGAAATCTTCATTCCTGCCTTCTTCCCTGGTGGGGAGACTCCAACTTGTGGTCCGCCTCAGGTGCCAGAATGTCTTGGGCTGGGTCTGCTTGTGGATTAAAATAAGCCCTTTGTCCTGGATGGACATTTCATTCCCTGGGGAGAGCTGGACAGGAAGTGTCTGTTCCTGTCCGCAGAGACTTCTCTCTATTGAGATGGTCCAGGCCCCAGAGACTTGTAGAATCAGAAGGGATTTTCTGGCTGGCATGTCTGTTGTTCTTGAGACCCTGGTCTTCTTGTGCAATGGTCAAGTGAGCTGGGACATCAATAGGACTGTTCCCAGGTGGCTTCCCTGACCCTGTGGAGCCCTGGTGGAAATCTTATAGCAAGCTTGGCTGGGCACAGGTACAGGTGTATATGCCTCTGAACACTGACTCTCTCAGCCCCTCTTGGAGACCCCAGGGATTGAACTCTGCATCCAACACACACCCTCTGACACCAAAGCATGACTCCCTCAAATACACCATGCAACATCATTTTAGGATTACCATGCTGTGGTGTGATATCTCTCCTGCAGCTCTGTGCTAAGAAAGCCTTGCAAAGGGTAATAATAATATTTTAGCAGATCATCCAGGGATTAAATTGGGGATCTGTTCCATCCCAAGCAGACCCCCTTCTGTCCATGAGCCCATCTTGCTTCGTTCCTGTCTGAGGCCTCCGGTCCCACGGCCAGCAGATAACAAGCCAGGAGACAGGCCTGGAGACACCCCCACCCTTCCATCGCTCACCTTCCTTCTCTGCCATGTGCAGCATTATTTTTATCACCAATTTTGATAGTTATCAGATGGGCAATTTGACAGGCAGGGCTAGGAGCCTAAAGTCCTCTGCGTCAGGACGGCCTTTGCGTTCCAGAGAGCCACACCTCTTTGGGATCCTGAGTTCACTGGCTTACCTTTTACCTGGTTTACCTTTCTTTTTTTTGCTTTATGTGTCTCTTGCAGGCAAATTATATCTAGATTTTGTTTGAGAATTATATGTTCCTCCCTGTTTCTCTTTGTTTTATTGCTCAATCCATTCACATTCCAATTCAGTATTTTAAGGTTTGCCAATATCAACTTCTCTCAAGATAAGTCTACCTCCTGCTGCACCTTTTTCTTCTTCTTGTGCAAGCCGTTCCCTTGCCTGCCTTTGCTTTTCCAGAGGGGTATTTCCACAGCTATCTGTTTCTTGTCTTTCTAAGTCCCTGCCTTGTTTTTCAAAAAAATTGTGTGCCTGCATTTCTGTTGTAAGTCTCTACCTTTTGCCTTTGTATATAAATGAGAGTCCCTCTGGAAACTCCCATTTGTATTGTACGTCTGCCTTTTTTAGGGCGGTTGTCAGGAACTTATATTTCTGTCTTCCGATTCTCAATTTAAAAGGAATTTCTTTAAATATCTCAACCCTATTATCACCAACCCTTAGACCGGTTTCAAATCCCTTCTGGAGAACTGTTTCCTTTATTCTTCTAGTTATGGAAGTAACCAAACAGTCTCCAGGCTGCTGTGTTCCTCTTTTTCTTCTATTTCTGACCCGGTAACAGGTCTGTATAGCCTCCTCCACCCACTCCTCTCTTTCTCCTAACCATTCGGCTAAGATTTTTGCTAAATATTTCTCTAGTCTCTGGTTATCCTCTCGCTCTGGTTATCCTAGCCGCTCTGAGCCCGGCCTTGGCTGGGGAGGGCGGGGTATAAATAAAAAATTATTATTATTATTATTATTAATTGCACATTTCACTGTATTCTCATTTTGTCTCATTTGTGTCATAAGAACAGCATCTTCTAATAGATCCAGTCTACCCACAACCCCACCCACAGCCTCTTTAGACACTTCTTGTTGTTTCACTTGCTCCATTTGTTCAGAGGTTTTCTCAAATTCAGCCAATTTCTCCTCAAGTTCTTTAACCTTTACATCCATTCTTTCTGTCTGCTGTGACAGCTGAGCTGTTCTATCCTCTATCTTAGTACTCATTTTCTGAAATAGTTCCTGCATCTGTACTCCAAAATCCTTCCTCTGTTGAGCAAATTGCTCCATTACAAAGTCTGCCAAATCTGGTTTAGGGTCTGTTTTTTCCAGAGGTCTCTTGAGCCTCTTCTATCTGCTTCCCCCCACCACCCAGGTTGCTTAGCTTTTTCAGGCATTCTCAAAACAAGGTTTTTACTCCTAAGGTCACAGTTCAATATTTCTCTCAATATATCCTTCTCTGCTGTGTGCAGCATTATTTTTATTGCCAATTTTGATAGCAGCGTTATCAGATGGGCAATTTGCCTTGACAGGCAGGGCTCGGAGGCTAGAGTCTTCCTCTGCGTCAGGATGGCCCTTGAACCCAAGAGCCACGCCTCTTTGGGATCCTGAGTTCCCTGGTTTACCTTTCTTTTACCTGTCCTGCATTTCCCAACAAGAGACTCCCTTCACTTCCTCTGTGCCATGCCAAACTTCGTAAACTTCTATCGTGCTGCCTCTTACTTGCCTTTTCTCCTGACCAAAAAGACCTAACCTTGGCCACCTTCCTTCATAGGGGATTCGCTCCACCCCCTTGATAATTTTGGAGTTTGGATTTGATATCCCGCTTTATCACTACCCGAAGGAGTCTCAAAGCGGCTCACATTCTCCTTTCCCTTCCTCCCCCACAACAAACACTCTGTGAGGTGAGTGGGGCTGAGAGACTTCAGAGAAGTGTGACCAGCCCAGGGTCACCCAGCAGCTGCATGTGGAGGAGCGGGGAAGCGAACCCGGTTCACCAGATTACGAGTCCACTTCTCTTAACCACTACACCACACTGGCTCTCTCTTGGTTGCCCTTTAACTTCTTCCAGCATCCTTCTCGAGACGAGGCAACCAGAACCCCACGCCTGCCCTGCAGTGATTGGTGTTTGCTGCTCCTCACTTTCCCTTCTCCTCTTCCAGCAATGGTTCAACATGTACAAGCCCATCACCGTCAACACAGAGCAGCTCTCTGAGGAGGCCGATTCCTTTGTGAACAAGCTGGACCCAAACAAGGTCTTCCGCAGCAAAAGCAAAACTCCGGTGTTGAAGAAGAAGCTGCCGTCCCAGACGCCCTCCTCCCAGAAGGGCCAGGCGGGGGCAGCCCCCAAGAATCCGCAGCAGGCCGGAAGCTCCTCAAGGAGACGGGAACCCCAGCCCTGACTGACCTTTGTCCTTTGACCCTGCACCGCCCCACCGTGGCTTCGGTCCACTGCCCCTCCCCCGAGAAAAGGCCTCCTAGTTTGTGGCTGGTGGAGCATCGAATGGGACCAAGATGTATTTATCTAAAAGTATTTATTTAAAAGGCTTTAGGCTCTGGCTGAATGTCCTTTGTGCCAAACGCGACCAGTGGGCTCAGGTTCGACATACAGTGGTGCCCCGCAAGACGAATGCCTCGCAAGACGGAAAACTCGCTAGATGAAAGAGTTTTCCGTTTTGGAGGTTCTTCGCAAAACGAATCTCCTATGGGCTTGCTTTGCAAGACGACAATGTCTTGCGAGTTCCTGCTGGGTCCCCCCCTTTTTCCTAAGCCGCTAAGCCGCTTATCAGCTGATCCGATCAGCAGATAAGCCGCTAAAAGCCTCTAAAAGCCGCTAATAGTGCTAATCCGCTAATCCTTCAATGGGCTTGCTTCGCAAGACGAAAAAAACCGCCAGACGAAGAGAATCACAGAACGGATTCTTTTCGTCTTGCGAGGCACCACTGTAGTCCTTCCTTGGAGTGAATGTTGCTAATAATAATGCTAATAATAATAACTATTATTTATACTCTGCCCATCCGGCTGGGTTTCCCCAGCCACTCTGGAAGGCTTACATCACATATAAAAATATAATGAAACATCAAACATTAAAAACTTCCTGATACAGGGCTGTCTTCTAAAAGTTGTATAGTTCTTTATCTCCTTGACATCTGCTGTGAGGGTGTTCCACAGGGTTGGCCCCACCACCGAGAAGGCCCTCTGCCTGCTTCCCTGTAGCCTCACTTCTTGCAGTGAGGGAACCGCCAGAGACCTTCAAGAGGAGAACCCCAGTGTCCGGGCTGAGTGATGGGGGTGGAGATGCTCTTTCAGGTATACCAAGCCTGCCTAGGGTTCGTAATGCAATGGCTGGCTAAGGGGGATTCCTCCTGGGAATCGCCTTTCCTGTCTAGATTGAGCAGATAAAGTGCACAAAGGGTGGGAGGAAGCAACCCTCCCCTGGGAAGCATCCTTTGAGCAAACTTTCTATTGCACTGATGGGAGTTGTAGTCCAAAACAGCTAGAAGTGCACCAGGCTGAGAGCCAATCACTTTCCAAGTCATAAACCAAACCACACGTGAATTGTGTCCCGATCATCCTTGTCATGGCATCAGATGAAAGAAACACAATCTGCAATTTGAGCGATTGCGGATAAGAGAGTTTGGCAGTTTGATGTTTGCCACTGGGACCATCTAGGGAAGGGGGCAGCCATTGTATGCAGGTGGCCCTAGTTCGTTTGTGAACATCTCTAGTTAAAGGGAAAAGGGTCTGGGAAGGATCTCTGCCGGGGATCTAGTGGCCGTGTCACCAGTCAGGATTGTGGGCTACATCTCCCGTAATCCCCCGACCTTTGGCTATGCAGACTTGCACAGACGGCATCCAGCAACACCTGGAAGGTTCTGCGTTACCAAACTCTGCCTTGGGATGAGATTTTCGTACAATCAGAATTGTAGAGTTGGAAGGGAGCCACGGGTCATCTAGTCCAACCCCCTGCGATGCAGGAATCTCAACTAAAGCATCCATGACACAGGGCCCTCCAAGGAAGGAGAGCTTGCAACCTCCCAGGTTTTGAAGAATTTGAATTTGTTTGAAGAGCTAAATGGTAGTGACAGGAAGAGGGTGTTTCTGTGTCTCACAGCAGTGCTTCTCCTTAAGCCGGAGAGCAGGCAGGTGCAGCCAGGAGTCTTACACCTGATTGTACGTCATAGCCAAGCCTAGAAATTCTCCTGCATCTTCCCACAATTGTTGCACATAGTTCACAATTTGCACCTGTCTAATTGAGTGCACCGGCGGAGGGTGGTTGGGGCTACTTCTGTCTACAAGGAAAAAGTTGGGTCAACCAGTCTATAATAACTGAAAGTACTGAAATGATGGTGTATTTTTCAAGGGCAGCGTCTCACAGCACACCCCTTGAGCATCCCTGCCTAAAGGGATTTTTGCAAGGCTCTTACATGAGCACTGACAAGCCGCTCACTGGCAGCAGCTGAATGAGAAGAGCACAGGGCAGGCAGGAACTTACACCTTCCAGCCTTCCCTTATTTATCCCCTAAAAAAGTGTCCTCTGTTTATTAGCTAAGAACATAGATTGATATCTGCTTGCACGCTCTTGGGCACTGTGGCCACAGCAGACAGATTTCTGCTATGGATCTGTCCCAAGTCCCAAATTCAGCTTCCGGTTGACGGGAGTCCAGATTTCACAGTCGCTGCTCGACACTCTCGTCGCCCTCGCAGTCTGGCTTCCTGCTCCCATCCAGCCGAGGGCGATTGTGAAAGTCAATGAAGATGTTGTAGATGAAAATTCCAAGGAGGCTTCCCAACATTGGTGCGACCACTGGGACCCACCACCAATTATTTGATGCGCTGGGGGATGGGGAAGAGAGAAAAGCTGGTTTTATTCGGTTCTAGGAGAAGCCAAGAGCAGAAATTGAGCTCAGCTGCTTCTTTGACAGCACCACTGGTTCTTTGTAGACCTGGTGTCAGTATTCAAAAGAATCTGGTCCAGGGATGGGCAAGCTGTGTCCCTCTTGTTGCTGGATGGTGGCTACAGGTGACAACCATTTTGAGCAGAGGTTCCCTTCCTGACCCCCATGGGTGTCAGTGGAGCACTCAAAAGCCCGTTCTGCCCCATATTGGGGCCTCTTCCAAGTCAGGAGCAGTGTGTGTGTGTAATCATGCATCTATCGGACCCACACAAAATGGTTTCTGCCCGTTTCATCCCCATCCTTGAACTGGACCATCACTTGCCTGTACCGCCCCTCAATTACGGCCATCACAAATCAGCCTTCCTTTAATGCAAGGGTTGCCCCTCTAGAGGTTGTTGGAGTGGAACTCCCATCATACGTGGCTGAGCTGTCTTCAAGGGCAGCCCCAACTAAAGCGTTGCAGCAATCCAGTCTGGAAGTTACCAGAGCATGGAGCGCAGTGGCCAAGGCATAGCTGTCCCAAAGGGGTTCCAGCTGAGCTAGGGGGACAGAAGAGTGCTCCTTGCCATCAAGACCACCTGAGCCTCTGCTGTGACAGTGTTGAATCCAGTTGTACGCCCATGTTGCTCCTTCGGGGGGGGGGGGGAGTGCAACCTCATCCAGAACTGGCAGCCTCCCAGTCTGCATCCCCAATTACACAAAACAGGATTCAGATTCAGTTTATTGGCCCATCCTGCTTCCAAGCATTGCATCAAGTTCAGGAGACCTGTTTCCACCCATAGCTTTTTTATACTCTCATTTTGTACTTTTAAAAGGGGGAAATCCTAGGTACACCACCTTGATTTCCTTGGAGAGGAGGTAGGGTGCACATCCAAAGCACCTTTTGTACTCTTACTCCAGTCCTTAACAAATGTGATAGCTCAATGCATGACCTAACTTCTCAAATTTCACCTAACGTAGGTTCAGACCTACCTTCGTATCCACAAGAGCTATCAACCAATTTGTTTCAATTAATCTATATTTAAATACAGTGTTACCTCGGGTTACATACACTTCAGGTTACATAGGCTTCAGGTTACAGACTCCCCTGACCCAGAAATAGTGCTTCAGGTTAAGAACTTTGCTTCAGGATGAGAATAGAAATCGTGCTACGGCAGCGCGGCGGGAGGAGGAGGAGGCCCCATTAGCTAAAGTGGTCTTCAGGTTAAGAACAGTTTCAGGTTAAGTACGGACCTCCGGAACGAATTAAGTACTTAACCCGAGGTACCACTGTAAGTGGTTGTTGCCCACCCTGCACCTGATGGGCAGAGCAAACCAGGAATAATAAGAAAAAAATGTTCAGTAATCAAATTTAATCAATCCATGCAAATAAGGGGGGCAGAAACTGGGGGGATCTGCAATATTCACCTAGGAGACACCTGCCTTGTGAGTAGCACATGTGAACAAGATCTAGGGGTCTTGGTGGACCACAAGCTTAACATGAGTCAATGGTGATGCAGCAGCAAAGAAGGCTAATGCTATTCTAGGCTGCATCAACAGAAGTATAGTGTCCCGATCACAAGAAGAGGACCACTCTATTCTGCCTTGGTCAGACCACACCTGGAGTACTTTGTCCAGTTCTGGGCACCACAATTTAAGGTGGATATTGACAAGCTGGAATGTGTGCGGAAGATCATCAAGGGTCTGGAAACCAAGACTTGTGAGGAATAGTTGAAGGAACTGGGTACTGGGTACGTTTAACCTGGGAAAGGAGACTGGGAGGAGATATGATAGCCATCTTCAAAAGGGCTGTCACAGGGAAGATGGACCTATCTTGGTTTCTCCTGCTCTGGAGCGTAAGACATGAACCAGTGACTTTAAGTTACAGAAATAGACTGGAAAGAGAAGCTGCTGAATTGCAACTCATTACCAAACTTAAAACTATGGAGAGACCTGGTCTGAACAGAGACATTGGATTCTTATCTCATTATACGTGACAAAGCCATTTCTCACCTTCTCACCCCTTGCCTTTTCCTGTAAGACCTATTGCAGTCGTTAAGAGTCGTCAACAGGCTCATCTCAGCTATCTGCCAATCACCCATTCCCACCACCCTTCTGAGTAATACCCCTCCCCACCTTCTCACTATATAGAAGGATCTGGCAACTTCTGTTTCAGTGTATCTGAAGAAGTGTGCATGCACACGAAAGCTCATACCAAGAACTAACTTAGTTGGTCTTTAAGGTGCTACTGGAAGGAATTTTTTTATTTTGACTATGGCAGACCAACACGGCTACCTATCTGTAACTGTTTAAGTTACAAGGAAGGAGATTCCAATGAAAACTTAGGAAGAACTTTCTGACAGTAAGAGCTGTTCAGTAGTAGAACAAACTCCCTCGTAAGGTGGTGAACTCTCCTTCCTTGGAGGTTTTCAAGCAGAGGTTGGCTGGCCACCTGTCCTGGATGCTTTAGTTGAGATTCCTACATTGCAGGGGGGTGGATTAGATGACGCTCAGGGTCGCTTCCCACTCCTATGATTCTGTGGTAGAGAAAAGGAACTCACTTGAAGACCTCCAGCCCCCATCCAGCAACGGCTGTGAAGATCCTTGGTGGCAAGTCTCTGGAAGGGTTAATGGCGTAGCCTGTGTTCATCCCCAAGGACATGCCGATGACCGCAACCAGCAGCCCAACACTCAAGGCATGGGTGCCTGGAAGAGCGCCCGCATTCTTCAGGTCGTTGATGGCGAGGATTCCAATCAACAGCACAGCTGTAGTGATGAACTGCGGGGATGAGGCCAGGAAGGAAGGATGGAAGGATGAAATAAAAGATGGCAGCCCAGAGGCAGAAGAGGCCACTCCAAAACAAGGTGGCGGAAAGTCCGGTGTGGGGACCAATGGGGAACAGTCCTTACAATCCCTTTCCCTTGCTTGCTTACCTCTTAACCCACCTGAGCCAGACACCAAAATGGCGTCCCCCTTCCCTGCCAGGGAAGAAGTGGTGAAGGAAGAAGGCAGGAAGAAAGATTGACATCAGGATCCGCTGCCCCAGCGGATCCTGCCGCCTGAGGCAGTCACCTCACCTTGCCTCATGGCTGGGCCGACCCTGTCTTAACCCCCTGCATTCTGAAGACTGATTGGGTACAGACATACCCGTATGAGGACAATTATTATCTTAGCATTTCAGTGTGGTCAAAGCTCTCCGTGTCTATTATCTAGAAGCCATAGAATGACTCCCTATGAAATAGTTGTGTTTTAACTGCTTTCCCTATTAATCCTACTGTTTAATTCTTTTAGCAAAGCACTTTGGGGTTGTTTTTTTAAGTATATAACAAGAAGTATATAACTTTAATGAACTAAATAAATAAAGGCAATCCTGGTGCACCAACCTCATTTATAAATCCGCCCAAAGTCGACATGTATGGAGACGGATAGGTGGCAAAGATGTTTGCCGTCCCAGTGGGTCCTCCAACGGTCAGGGTCCCCCCGGTATAATCCATCAGGGCCTCTGAAAGGGAAGCAACCAGATTACACAGTTCAACAGCAAAAGCACAAGTTGGAGAGGCTACAAGTGGACTTTTTGATCAAACCACTCTGCCCTTGCACGGACCCACAATATGTGTGTGTGTGTGTTTATGAGAGAGAAGGGTGTTCGTGTGTCTCTGAAACAACCAAAAAATCAGGTAGTTCTTCTTCCTCCCCAGCTATTCTAGTGGCTTTGTGAGGGGTTGGGGGTCAAGGGAAGTAGCATACCATAATACAGTGAAAACGTTGTAGCAGAAGCCAAGAAGGATCCCACGAACTGGCCAATCACATACACCGGAAGCTTGTACCATGGCAGATTCCCCACGACACAGTTTGCAAATGTAATTGCTGCGTTCATGTGAGCACCTTCCAGGGGCAAAAGAAATGGCAGGAATGCAAGAGTAAATGATGATAATAGTAGTAATAGTAGCAATTACAGCATTTGCAAGCCACCCCTCCACCTTGCCAATTCTTAGAAGGGCTATCTTTGCAAAAACAAAACCACAACGAAGACCAATTCTGAGAGCGTTTGCTAAAAACACAACATAGGGAAATGCTAAGTGATGGGAAAGCAAAAGGAGCACTTTCTCTTTTTTGGCTGTTTTCCTTTTCATTTAGATTAGTTTGTTTTTTATGGTATTGTATGCTGAACATTTTCAATAAAAAATAAAACAATAAAAAAAGCAAAACAAGCCAGTTCCGCACTTCTATTCCACCCCCTCAGCTGCTGGAGGCAAGTCTCAGCAAGGTGGTCCCCAGATTATGGAAGATGGAAGTTGTTCTACGCATCATGGAATGGGTGTTGGGATCGTCTTCTTAATCCTGAGAACCGTGGTTCTGTGAGTGTAGAGATAACCTCAAGGTTGCGTCAAGGCTGAATCTGTACGTTTCTAGATCTCCGGTGTGGGCAAGTTCTCCAGATCCTTTACAGAAATCAGTATAAAACAGGGATGTAACACAAAGATGACAACAGCTTTCCTCAAGCTTGTGCCCAGATTATGGGTGCCCAATGACAACCACGACATAACGTGACATCATGACATCGTCTACATCCGGTTTCTACTGGAAGTCACTTCCAAGACTTCGTAGGGCCTTTGAGGTTGCGTCAGAGCCTCACAGTGTGGGTGCTGAGCACCCACACACAAAAACTGTGAGTGCCCTGACACTGAAGGCCCCCTAGAGTTGGTACCAGTGCTCATGCCCTCCAGTGCTTTGGGTCTACAGCTGTATAAATGACTAAGAATGTAAGAAGAACCCTGCTGGATCACTTGCCCGTCTAGTCCAGCACCCTCTTTCACAGTGACCAATCAGGTGCTCCTGTGGGAAGCACAAAAACAGGATCTGAGTGCAAGGGCACACTTTCCTTGCGGTTTCCAGAAACTGCAGTTCAGAAGCATTGCTTCCTCCAGCTGTAGAGGCAGCACATAACCATCATGACTAGTAGCTGTTAGCGGAGAAATCTGAGGGCTCCCTTGGACAAAAAACAAGGACACCAGCCAGGAATACCAGAGCAAAACAACAGCCAGTAGGCTTGGTCTTGATTGAAGACTGTCGCGACAGGACTCCCACCTGCCACCAGGTGGAACAAGATGGAAGCCCCAAACAAAAGAGCCCCCAAACTTTTATTAGCTACTAATCCCCATGTTACACCCCCCAAACTACATCACTCATACATCATGGTTACATCATGAAAGGGGAGGTCTGGTGGCAGTAATCTGAGCATCCTGGACCCTGCCCCATGGTTCTCCTTGCCCTCCACCAAACACCCATCAAGTGGAACAAAAGAGATATTTACATTTCCCTGTTTCCCAGCCAAGTTAATTACGCCCTTTTGTCTTCATCTGGGTTTGTTATTTCTGGAATGGCTACCTGTCTGGCACTCAGGTATTAGGAGGCCAGGAATTATCACTCAGGCTGAGTAGCTGAGCTCACATGTCTATATGAATTTCTGAAGTTTTCCCTGTGAGCCAGTTCAGAGACACATTTATCAGGGAATTTTTACCTTTATTATTGTGCAGCAGAGGCCCTTTGAATAGATGGGAAGAAACTGTGATGAAGTGTTTTGTGGGGACAAATCACAAAAGTCATAAAAGTGATTGTGCTGGTTTTGGTAGTGGGCTGCACATGCATGATATCTGTTGGAGGGGCAACCCCCCCCAACCTATACATACATTCCTGCAACACAGCCATTGATTGCCCTCTTGTCCTCCATGAACTTGTCTAATGCTCTCTTGGAGCCATCTATGTTGGTGGCCGTCACTGCCTCCTGCAGGAGAGAGTTCCACACTTTCCTTTATCTGTCCCAAACAAGCTTCCTTGAATGTCCATGAGTTCTAATGCCATGAAAGAGGGGTAAAAACTTTTCTCGAAGAGGTAAAATCAGTTATGATTAAATGGGCACAAGATGTAGGTCACAACGTTATGATGGAAGATTGGGTTAAATTATGGAAAACTGACTTAAAATTTACAGATTGTTCCCTACTGAAGGAGAATTACATGAAGATGATGTACAGATGGTACACAACACCAGTGCAGTTAGGGAAAATGTACAGAACTAGTTCAAATATATGTTGGAAGTGTAAGGAAAAGGAGGGGACATTTTATCATATGTGGTGGGATTGTAAGGTAATTAAAAAATTTTGGGAAATGATATACAACGAATTGAAGAAAATTTTCCATTTAACATTTGTTAAAAAACCCGAGGCATTTTTGTTGGGGATTGTAGGGAAAGACCTGCCAAAAAAGTTGAAAAACATCTTCATGTATGCGACAATGGCCACGAGAGTTCTGGTAGCACAAGGATGGAAGACTGAAGAAACCCCAACTAAAGAATAATGGCCAGAAAAAATGATGGACTATGCAGAACTGGCAAAACTGACATATAAGCTATGGGACAAGGATAACTGTGACTTTAAGGATGAATGGGAATTTGTGTGGGAGGGGGGAGGGAGGAAAAATGGGGGGGAAACAAGGATAATATGTTTTTGGATAATATGTCTTGTTATAATTTTGAATAAAAAACAAAAAACCCAAAAAACATTTCTCTATCTGCTTTCTCCTGGGCTAGGTTTTGTAGTCTAAAACCTCTGAAGGGCACCAGATTGGGGAAGCCTGCAGTAAAACCATCCCGGCAGAAAATGTTGTGAAACACAGAACCTCTCTGGAACAGCAAAAGGAAAGGAGAAGCACTAAGATAATATAGAAATCAACCTTTTAGAAACTAGCAAGGGGAGGATTAAAGCAATTTATGTCCAGATCTAAACGGATTGAAACTGCACAGTTGATATTAAAAGGGAGATCTTCCAGGCACATTATCTACCAGACTCACCTGAGATTCCACCAGCTACGTGAATTCCCAACATGACGCCGAATCCAAATCCCAGATTGATGCTCAGAAAGTCCCCAAAGCTATTCTTTCCTATTACCACCTGGGCAACAGAGCCCTGTCCAATAACCTGTGGGGGAAGGGGGAAGAAGAGAGACCCGTATGTGTCAAGGTATTCCATCAGTCCTGTCTGAAAATTCTCCAGTCTAATCACTTAGTATGCATTTCTTATTTTCCCTATTACATTTCAAACTCATAACCAATTTCTCTATCTTTTTCTACTTGGTAACACTTCGTATATTTCTCCTTACAAAACTTCTTTTAGACCTACTAGTGTAATTTGTTGATTGCAGTTTCTCTTCAAATAATTCATATACTTCTTCCAATCTTCTGTAAATCTCTGGTCCCACAGGTTTCGAATCCTTCCTGTCATTTTGTCCAGTTCTGCACACTCCATTAACATGGGAAACAATCTTACTTGGCTATGAGGGATTGCCAAAGAAGAGCTCTAACCCACTGAGCTGTCCAGGCTGACATCAATGTATGACATTTACAGACCACCCTTTCTTCCAAGGAGCTCAAGGCCGTGTACATGGTTCTCCTCATCATCCCCACAACACTCCCGTAAGGCTGAGAGACTGGCCTGACGTCACCCAATGAGCTTCGTGGCTGAGAGGGGATGTGAATACTGCTCTCCCATGTCAAAAGCATATTATTTTCCTTCCAGATTCTAATGCCACTAACCCTGCCTAATCCCCAAGTGTCTAATACTGAATTTAATATTAAAATAGAGAAGCTGCTGAATTGAGAAGCTGCTGAATTGCAACTCATTACCAAACTTAAAACCATGGAGAGACCTGGTCTGAACAAAGACATTGGATTCTTATCTCATTATACGTGACTAAGCCATTTCTCACCTTCTCACCCCTTGCCTTTTCCTGTAAGACCTATTGCAGTCGTTAAGAGTCGTCAACAGGCTCATCTCAGCTATCTGCCAATCACCCATTCCCACCACCCTTCTGAGTAATACCCCTCCCCACCTTCTCACTATATAGAAGGATCTGGCAACTTCTGTTTCAGTGTATCTGAAGAAGTGTGCATGCACACGAAAGCTCATACCAAGAACTAACTTAGTTGGTCTTTAAGGTGCTACTGGAAGGAATTTTTTTATTTTTTATTTTGACTATGGCAGACCAACACAGCTACCTATCTGTAACTGAATTTAATAGTGATGGTAATGGATTAAACAGCCCTTGGAATAATAATACGATATCTTTAGCCAGTTAGATGCTTAAAAAAATAAAAATAGCATTGCATGAGCTGTTCTTGAAGAAATGTTCCTCATTAAGTTGGGCGTAATGGTGCTTTTATCAGATGCTTCCTCCAAATCATGAAACAATGGGTTCCAATCCATAACCAGTTAATACAACCAGATACCGTATTTTTCGCCCTATAGGACGCACTTTTTCCCCTCCAAAAATGAAGGGGAAATGTGTGTGCGTCCTATGGGGCAAATGCAGGCTTTCCCAGGCTTCCTGCAGCTCTGCGCCACCCTCAGGATCCCGGCGCGAAGCCACACGGGGGTCTGGAGGGTAGCGCAGAGCTGCCTGCATTCCGAAGCCTGGTGCGCGCTGAAGAGTGCCCCCGGGCTTCGCGCACCTCTCCGCAAGCCTGGGGAGACCGGTGCAGCTCCCTAGGCTTGCAGATAGCAGGCTGTTCTGGGGGATGGGGTCGGGGGAAGCTCGGGCTTCCTCCGCGCCTGCCCCGTGCCTGGGGAGGGAAATTTTTTTTTTCTTTATCCCCCCCCCAAAAAAAATTAGGTGCGTCCTATGGGGAGAAAAATACGGTACCTAATGCAAATTGAAGTTGAGTACAAAATGTCCTCCCCCGTTTTCTCCCATAATATCATCTTTGAGTCGGGTTGTTGTTTGCTATTCCAAATATACTGTTTAGCATATGAAAGGTTTGCTGATCTTCAGGTGGATCACTAAACATGGTTAATGAGCAGTGCTCAGGTCGGCGGGTCACAGCCTGTGTGTGAGAGACATTGATCCTTCGTGTCCAGAACAAGGGGTGGAGATGACCGTTGCCGACTCTGTATGCCTTCACAGCACCTTTGAAGCCTATCCTTTCCCTCAAAGAATTCTGGGCCCTGTAGTTTGCCCCTCACAAAGTGACAGTTCTCAGAAACCTTTAACAAACTACAGTACAGCGGTACCTCGGGTTACAGATGCTTCGGGTTATAGACTCCGCTAACCCAGAAATAGTACCTTGGGTTAAGAACTTTGCTTCAGGATGAGAACAGAAATCGTGTAGCAGCGGCAGCAGGAGGCCCTATTAACTAAAGTGGTGCTTCAGGTTAAGAACAGTTTCAGGTTAAGGACGGACCTCCAGAACAAATTAAGTTTTTAACCCAAGGTACCACTGTATCCAGAATTCTTTGAGCGGAGGGGAATGTTCTTTGAATGTGCTGTAAAGATATAGTTGGCACACACAACACTGCAGTGTTCAGAAGAGCCCCGAGGCAGGATCAGACCTAACAGATGCATTTTTGCACACACACTGACAGATTGGAGAATAGTATCTCAAAATTTAGATATGTGCACATTTTGAGGGGTGCCTGTTTTGGTTCCGCTAACGTTTTGCAAACTTGGTGAATTCTGCTTCTGATGCAGACTGGGTCCCCTTCCTGTCTCTTTCCTCATCCACACACATCACCTTTTCAGGAACAAGAAGGGGGGGTGCATGCCCCAGCCTTTGCCACCCTCTCCCCCTCCTCGAATGACCCCTGCACCCTCCACCCCTGACCTGCTCACCATCAGGATGAAGGTGGACAGAGCCTCTGCCAGCCCCAGCCGGATGGTTTCATTTCGGATTGTCAGCCAGCTGATGACTTTCTTCAGCATCTTGGTCGCCGACAGGCAAGCGATTCAGTCCCTGTTGGGAAGGCAGATGTCATAACTCCTGGTGGCACACTCTGAAGCGAGTCACTGTCCTCCCCTTCGCAGCCTGTCTCCACCTGACAGCCCTGACTGATGCCTGGTTAAAGGGCAACAAGGCAATTAAGCAGCAGCCAGATCTGCAATCTGTTCTCTCCGCCCTTCCTTCCTTCTTGCATAAAATTGTAGAGTTGGAAGGAACCACGAGACTCATCCAGTGCAGAAAACTTTTGCTGGATGTGGGGCAAAAACCCACAGCCCTGAGATTAAGAGTCTCGGGCTCTGCGGCAAGAAAGGATTTAGTTATACTAGATCTAGGTTTCAAACGGAAGTGACTGAAGGGAAAGCGAAACTACTGAAGGCTGCATATAGCATACTATTAGAATGGGAGACGAAAGATGAGGAGGTAAAATCAGTTATGATTAAATGGGCACAAGATGTAGGTCACACCGTTATGATGGAAGATTGGGAAAAATTATGGAAAACTGACTTAAAATGTACAGATTGTTCTCTATTGAAGGAGAATTACATGAAGATGATGTACAGATGGTACACAAAACAGTAAAATGTACAAAACTAGTTCAAATATATGTTGGAAGTGTAAGGAAAAGGAGGGGACATTTTATCATATGTGGTAGGATTGTAATTAAAAAAGTTTGGGAAATGATATACAACGAATTGAAGAAAATGTTCCATTTAACATTTGTTTAAAAACCTGAAACATTTTTATTAGGGATTGTAGGGAAAGATCTGCCAAAAAAGCTGAAAAAGTCTTCATGTACGCGACAACCACCGTGAGAGTTCTAATAGCACAAGGATGGAAGACTGAAGAAACCCCAACTAAAGAATAATGGCAAGAAAAATTGATGGACTATGCAGAACTGGCAAAACTGACATACAAGCTACAGGACAAGGATAACTGTGACTTTAAAGATGAATGGGAACCCTTTACAAAGTATCTGAAGACGCAATAATAATCAGATAAATAATAATCAGATAAATAGTTTGAGGATCTATACAACTGTGTAACATGCAGAAAACAGCATTTTTAGAGAAATCAAAGACTGGAACTGAGGGAAGTCGGGGGGTGGGTTCTGTGGGGGGAGGGAGGGGAGGGAGGAAAAATGGGGGGAAATAAGGAAGATATGTTTCTGGATAATATGTTTTGTTTTAATTTTGAATAAAAAGTTATTTAAAAAAAAAGTCTTGGGCTCTGCCGACTGAGCTGTCCCAGCTATGTATCCTCGTTCCCCCATGAACCACAGAAGCAATTTATCATCTCTGCCTGACAACATCAGCTGCGCTTGGAAGAAAAACAGACCCGCCTTAAGGGAAGCCCGCAGGCATAGGCTCCAAGATGAGACCCAAGACGCCCAAAGAAAAGAAAAAAGGAACGAAACTAAGCAGTTGAAGAGCACCGTGACCCCCCACCTGTGAGATTCATGGTCCAAAGAGAACTTGAGTCCCAGCCTCCCAGACCGACATTCTAAACCAGTATTTCTCAAACTGTTGTCTGGACCCAAGTTTGAGAAACACTGCTCTCACCACTATGCCACACCACCTCTACACTGACTGGCTGCTGCTCTCCAGAGCTTCAGGTGGCATAGCGGGGGGTCTCTCCCAGCCCTCCTTGGAGATACCAGTGGGGATTTGCATGCAACATTAATGCTCTGGTCTCTGCATGAATCCTTCAGCAGGACTGTTCCCAGGTGGCTTCCCTGACCCTGTAGAGCCCAATCACCTGCGTGGTGGAAATCTTATAGCAAGCTTGGCTAGGTACAGGTGTACCGTATTTTTCGCTCTATAACACACACCAGACCATAACACACACGTAGTTTTTAGAGGAGGAAAACAAGGGAAAAAAATATTCTAAACGAAATAGTGGATATATGGTTTTTGTGGTTCATGCTGTGGCCACAGACATGTGATCTGACAGTGAGTTTGGAGTAGCCCAATGCAAAAATCCTGAGGATCCATGTGGAGCCATGCTTTGTAACCATGGAGGAGGGAAGGAAGGGAAGGAACCATGGATCCTCTGCTCACGACTGCAGCAGATCCCCCCCGCCACCCGCAGGCACTCGCTCCATAACACGCACAGACATTTCCCCTTCCTTTCTAGGAGGAAAAAAGTGAGTGTTATGGTGCAAAAAATACGGTATATGCCTCTGAATATCAGTTGCTAAAAAGTGCAGGTGGACAGAGTGCTGTTATGCTCATGTCTTGCCTGCAGGCTTCCCAGAGGGGCATCTGATTAGCCACTGGGAAAAGAAAATGCTGGACTTAATGGGCCATTGGCCTGAGCCAGCAGGTACCTCTTAGAGATTCTTGGATGTGGCCTCAAAGGGTCATCTAGTCCACCCCCCTGCAATTCAGGAATTGCAGCTGAAGATTCCCTGACAAATAGCCATCCAGCCTCTGTTTAAAAACATCTTTTTCTGTCAGAAAATCCTTCCTAATGTTTAGCTGGAATCTCTATTTGTGTAATTAGAATCCATCAGTTTCTGATACGTGGTGTTTTCAAGTCCTAGAATCATAGAATCCTAGAATCATAGAGTTGGAAGAGACCACAAGGGCCACTGAGTCCAACCCCCTGCCAAGCAGGAAACACCATCAGAGCACTCCTGACATATGGTTGTCAAGCCTCTGCTTAAAGACCTCCAAAGTAGGAGACTCCACCACACTCCTTGGCAGCAAATTCCACTGTCGAACAGCTCTTACTGTCAGGAAGTTCTTCCTAATGTTTAGGTGGAATCTTCTTTCTTGTAGTTTGGATCCATTGCTCCGTGTACGCTTGTCTGGAGCAGCAGAAAACAACCTTTCTCCCTCCTCTATGTGACATCCTTTTATATATTTGAACATGGCTATCATATCACCCCTTAACCTCCTCTTCTCCAGGCTAAACATGCCCAGCTCCCTTAGCCGTTCCTCATAAGGCATCGTTTCCAGGCCTTTGACCATTTTGGTTGCCCTCCTCTGGACACGTTCCAGTTTGTCAGTGTCCTTCTTGAACTGTGGTGCCCAGAACTGGACACAGTACTCCAGGTGAGGTCTGACCAGAGCAGAATACAGTGGCACTATTACTTCCCTTGATCTAGATGCTATACTCCTATTGATGCAGCCCAGAAGTCCTCGTGAAAGTTCATCAGCATTGTAGTGTGAATTTCTCCTAATACACACACTTTTGCAAAGCATCTTTCCCTAAGACAACAAATTTGTGTATGTTAGTTTCACTAATATATGCATTTCTGTGCACACTTCACCCTGGCCGGTGCATTTTTGTAGGCATTAAATGGCTGGAAAATTGCCATATGAAATTCTAAGAAGTGTGAATTTTGAAGGATGGCTATGATCTGCTTTGTGTTTTGTTTCCAAGACTGTGGGTGGGGCAGATTTTCCTTTAAATGTGAATTCCTCCCCATTTCTGTGTCTAGTGTATGTGCATATTTGCAGGAACTTGTCTGTGCTTTATAAGGGATAAAGTTCTATCACTTCTGCAGCCAGCAAATCTTGCTTAAAAACATAGCATTAAAACATAGCAGAAGTCCACTAGGGGGCAGTGCGATAGCAAACAGCAAGCACTTTTTCTGAAGCACTGGACCTGATGAAGACCACCTTATCTATCATGGGCATTCAGTTTTGGAAGATTTGTTCCTTCTTTGCATAGTATTTGCATTGCTAATTCTGGAGTTCTGGATTGTTCTTGCTCCTTATTAAATAGTATCCATCTTAATTCCCTCCACACCCACCCTGCTCAAAGTTTTATCACTGATTTACGATGGACATAAACACTTCAAAAGCTGCATGCTGCTTTCTGGCTGAAAAAAAGAATGTTTACTATGCACAGAGCAAAGTAATAATGCTAGCCAATGGCAGTGGGGAGCAAAAGTCCAGACCTTTGACCCCTCGAGGTTTTCAGCCGTGCCTCCAGAAGCATGACCAATGCCCAAGACTTCCTCTCCAGCCTTCAATGTGATTTTTGGGGAAGATGGATGTCCTTGACAGCTGCCATTCAGAGGATGAACAGGACTGTTCCACACTAACACACATCGCAGGCCGCTGACATTTGGGGAGAAAGATGCTAGAAATTGCCCAGAGAGACTCCTCCACCTTCCTGGCCCAGCTGAGTCTCTGTGCTGTCCAGCTGGAAGAGGACGCAGAATCTGTGAAGTTGGGTCCCTCTTTGAAACAGAAATCCCCCCGATCCTTAGCAAGGCCCTGAATCCTTCAGGACTGCCTGCAGCATTGCACCTGCTTCCTCTAGGGATGCACTGGGGTGTTAGGCAGTCGGTTTTTCTGCCCCACCTGAGGGGCCTGGGAAGGTGATGGGCTGCATGTCCATGGAGAATGTGGTTCTGCCCAATTCTGAATTTATCGGGTTAACCACAAAACAGGAAAATCCGTATTAAATGGTGGGGAAGTGTGGGCTGGCATTTTGATGAGGGCAGAAAAATCTGGATGATGATAATAATAATAATAATAATAATAATAATAATAATAATAATAATAGATAATGGGTGTTATGTATTGAGTTGAATAGGATCCAAAATGCAGCAGTCTGATTGGTCCTAGAACAATAGGATTCAGAATGCAGCAGTTTGATTGGTCCACAGGAGCCACCCAATCCAGCTCCAGGTGGAAGTGAATCCGCAACCTGATTGGCCTACAGGAGAATCCCAGAATTAGCCAATCACGTGGGGCCCATTGTGTAAATAATGTGTATAAAGCAGACATTCTGGGGGAACTATGAGTTGAATAAAGAGCATGAAATCCACTCCGAGTATATTTCAGGCTCTTTGTTGGAAAAACCCTGGAGAGCTACTGCAGATCAGTGTGGACAGTACTGTGCTCGATGGGCCACAGGTGGTATAATCTGACCCAAAGGAAATAAGTCATGACAAAAAGTGACTTTATGATAAACAGCTGTGGGCTGCATGAAGACATATGCCCATTTATCATTCCTGAACCACCCAACATTCAGTTTCATTGGCCGGCTGTGTGTTCTGAGGTTAGTTCTTCCTTGTGGGTTTTTAAGCAGAGGTTGGATGTGTCAGGTGTGCGTGCAGGAGCCAGGCGCTGAATTTGTTCTGGAGAGGCAAGACGCGGCCGCACAGGTGAGGCCGATTGGTAACTCACAGCACCTGGCGGCAAGAGCCAGGAAGGGATATAAGGCCAGCATTTCCCCTTCAGCTCTTGGCCACAGCAACACACTCCCTGCCTTGCTGCATTTGGTTCCTTGACTCCTTGCTCCTCAGACCCCTACCTTCGTGACTCCGTGCTTCCTGATCCTCAGACCCTTGGCTTCTTGACTTCTAGCTCTCTGACCCTCAGACTCTTGGCTTCCCAACTCCTGACTTCTGGACTCCTGTTCCTGCTCCCACCCCATCTTGCCCCCGGCCCCAATGTCCCCAGCCGGGACTTTGATCGCTCGTGAACCATGACAGGGTGGCCATCTGTCATGGATGCTTTAGCTGAGCTTCCTGCATTGCTGGGGGTTAGACTAGATGACCCTCAAGGTCCCTTCCGACTCACAATTCCCTGATTCTATGAGCGAAGGAGAAGAACTTTCCTCTGACGCTACCCCACAGATAACAACTCCTATCTGTCCCTGCCAGCCGTCCCTACAGCCTTCCGTCGGTCGAGGCCTCATCTGAGCTACCCTGAACTCTTCTCCCTAGGAGGGAGGTTGGGCAGAGAATGAGTAACTTACCCAGGTGACACACAAGGCGAGCATTTTGGCCAGAGATGGAATTGAATCTCCCCCGTCTAAATCCGTTCCTCTTTATCATGGTGCTGCCAGACCAGCTCAACCCAGATGTCTCCTATTAAGTTGTGGGTGAACATATCAGACGACGCAGCGGTTCTTCAAACAGCTCTTGTTTATTCACAGGCCAAAACAGAACTGGGCTGTGAAGGGTTCAGTCATCCTGCTTATATAGAGCTCCAGTACAACGTAACTGTAACAATTTTCTAAAACTATCCAATCACTGAAAGCCACTTTCGATCCCTTATTTGCATAACTATCTACAGTATCCCCCTGCTGGCCCAGAGTGGGAACTTCAGTGCATAACATCTCCTCCTTGCTCCTTCCCTCTCAGCTTCCTCCTCCCCAAGTCCCAGCACCGCTTTGACTCCTGTGGGGCTGGAAGGGACCCAAAGGCCATCTACTCCAGCCCCACCTGCAATGCATTTCCTCCCTCCAACAAATCACTCTGGACAGCTTTTCTGGTTGCATTCACCTGGGGTGGGGAGAAAATGACTTCTCGTGCTTCAAAGTTCACTAGGGAGAAGAGACGCCGTCCAGTTGCCAGTCCTCTGAAACAGCAGGGCTTGAGCTGACCTCTTTGACGTCCGAGGTGCCGGAACAGAGCCGAGGTTCCATCTGCTGGAAGGTCTATTATGGGCTGGCTCTGAAGTCACAGTGGCCTCTGCCAAAGCTGGGTTCTTTTTACAAGCCATTGAGGTTACCTACCCAGAAGCTCGAGCGGTTATAACTATTTTTTAAATTATATTTTATTGTTTCAATATTTTAAACATATACAGTCATACCTCGGGTTACAGATGCTTCAGGTTGTGTTTTTGCAGGTTACGGACCGCCAAAAATCGGAAGTACCGGAACGGGTTACTTCCGGGTTTCGGCGGTCGCGCATGCGCAGAAGCACTAATTCACGCTTTGCGCATGCACAGAAGTGGCGAATTGCAACCCACGCAGCCGTGGGTTGCAAACGCTGCAGGTTGCGAATGTGCATCTCGCACGGATCACGTTCGCAACCCGAGCGTGCACTGTATAGCCAAAAGACAATGTTGTCTTTTCTCTTATTTTTTGTCGACTTCCTACCCTGTTTTCCATGGAGTTGTTTCTCTCCTGCTCGATCCCTTCTTCTATCTGTCAAATCATAATCACAATATTATAATCTAATTACTTCTGCTGCTCATAGCTAAAATCCTGCTCACGAGTTCAACGTACTATAATGTGAAAAAGGCCACAAAACACTCATCATTAGATTCTCTTAATTTTTCTGATAATTTTGCCAGTTCTGCATAGTCCATTATCTTACTTATCCATTCTTTGGAACTTCTTTTTCCTTCCAATTCTGCGCATACAGAATCTTAGCTGCTGTTGTTACATAGAGAAACAACTTTAACTAATTATAATTAATAGCAGGTCACCACAACCAAAAACTGCAGTATCTAGCTCACCATTGCAATGATAAACCCTAAAAATAAAATTGAGACAAGACGATTTAAGGAAAATTCACCAGAAACTATTCATTTTGGTTGTTGTCAATGGCTGTGGACATGCTGTAACAGTACAGCACATGACTCTACCCCCCCCCCAAATCATGGGAACTGTAGTTTACCCCTAAACACAGTGCTATAGGTACCAGTGCAACACATGACTGGCTTATCCTAGAGATCACTGCGTGCAAAAACTTGCAATGCCAGAAAATGATGTTGAGCCTAATATTTACCCTGGAATCCCAACCACCTTTCCCAGAACAATGTACGACACCCTGGACTCAGCTATACAGCTCCAAATAGAACATTTTATTTTATTTTAAATATATATTTTAATTAATTTTTCATTAATAACCAATATGAGCCACAGGGGACGTGGGTGGCGCTGTGGGTAAAACCTCAGTGCCTAGGACTTGCCGATCGTATGGTCGGCGGTTCGAATCCCCGCGGCGGGGTGAGCTCCCGTCTTTCGGTCCCAGCTCCTGCCCACCTAGCAGTTCGAAAGCACCCCTAAGTGCAAGTAGATAAATAGGTACCACTTTATAGCGGGAAGGTAAACGGCGTTTCCGTGTGCTGCGCTGGTGCTGGCTCACCAGAGTAGCTTCATCACGCTGGCCACGTGACCCGGAAGTGTCTCCGGACAGCGCTGGCCCCCGGCCTCTTAAGTGAGATGGGCGCACAACCCTAGAGTCGGACACGACTGGCCCGTACGGGCAGGGGTACCTTTACCTTTTACCTATGAGCCACATTATTACAATATCAAATCATGCCAAATCATAATACAATTTATAAAGCCAATTATACATTCCAAATTAAACAAATTGGGTGACTTCCCATGTTCTGATCATCCGGAGATCATTATTCCTAAATCCTGCACAGAATCTCATATATAATCCAAATACACCAATTCCGATCTTGATCCTTTCTTCTCAGCCAGTGTGGTGTAGTGGTTAAGAGCGGTAGTCTCGTAATCTGGGGAACCGGGTTCGCGTCTCCGCTCCCCCACATGCAGCTGCTGGGTGACCTTGGGCCAGTCACACTTCTTTGAAGTCTCTCAGCCCCACTCACCTCACAGAGTGTTTGTTGTGGGGGAGGAAGGGAAAGGAGAATGTTAGCCGCTTTGAGACTCCTTAAAGGGAGTGAAAGGCGGGATATCAAATCCAAACTCTTCTTCTTCTTCTGTTTTTGCAGCCACTGGTGTAATGATTTCACTCGTATTCAAAAAATCCTTCTCCGTTAACTTGCAAGAGGGATTTAACACCTGTAGTTTTCTGTGTAAATTATTTTTCCTTTGTACTCCCTTTCCTGTTATAATCCATTGTCCTTCTTGCGGGTTGTCTCCCTTGAAGAGCTGTTTTTCCAAACTGCGTCAGAACCATCGCCATCTTGTTTATCTGAGCCAAAAGTATACTGGCATCAGGCCATGGCGTAGGGCTGACATTCAGCTCTTTGTTCTTTAATCTTCCCATCATTTTTAACAAGCTGATGTCTCACCAAAACAATTATAAATCCAAATTAATGCTCTCCATAGGAGACAGTGCCACAAAACCTCACAGTATTTTACACAGTCTTTCGTTTGAAGAACTCCATAGGTAGATTCTAAAGTTCTTGTAAAGTCCCTGTTACATTCCATTTACAATTGTAATCCAATAGTAAATTCAATCCATTAACAGTTTCTTGGTTCATCTTCAGTGAAGGTTTGCTGGATCATAAATCAGCAAATATAATGTAAATAAAGTATATATATAATGGGAGCAGAGAGCACGTTGGACTTGCTGTCAGCTGTGTTATCTTGTTAAAATTATCCATGACAATATTTTTTTAAAGTAAAAACAGAATATAAAAGAAGGTCAAAGTAGGCCAACATACTCTGCTTTCTATTCTCTGATACCTCTGAGTAAGGAAGGGCCAATTGGGAGTTGGCTAGACAGGCAAATGAAACTCAAAAGCCCGCATCTAATTTGTCAGGAAGTCAGGGTATACAATGAAATTATTCACTGTTTGATCTACTCCCAGGGTAGGGCCAGAAGGAACATGATGCCACCACCTTTTGGAAGCTGAGCAGGTCTAGGTCTGGCTAGTGCTGGGTGGGAGACTGCCTGAGAACTGCATGTGCATGTACGCTACTTTGGGCTCGATGATGGAAGAGAAGCCTAAATGTAAGCAAATAAACATGTAAATATGAGCAGCTAGAGATCAAATGTCGCTAAATGACAGCTTTAAGCCATTTCTCTAGCTCTAGGAGGAGCACCTAAAGGCTGGCTGTGAACCTGTGAAAATGAGATGGTAGTGCCTAAAAGCATGCCATGATTTTTCCAGCCCCCCTAAAGGACCTGAAACAGTTGTATCCCTAAGTTATCATTTGAATTCTTTTACTTCTAGCCCTCTTCCCAAAGTTACAAACGCACTCAATCTCATTTTAACCCGTTGCTCCAAAGTCGTTCCAAGAAGTTGTTCTCTGCACCCCATCTCTTCCAGATGCTGAAAGGAAGGATCTTACTCTGCTCCCATGGCCAGAGGGGGCCAACCAAACAGAGACTAAAATCTAGTTGGAAAGATTTAGTTTAAATACATCAGCCGAAGACCTATGTATGCAAATTAGTTCAAAAAAGATGTGAGCATATTAGTACCAAACAGAAATCAACAGCAGATTATATATACATGAATCTTGGGAAAGAAGAAAGTATATGAGGATGACAGTAAGGAACAGCATATGCAGATAATGATTTTATGGAAAACAAAACAGCACATGTTTATGCAATTACTTTCATATACTGTTCCTTATACAGTACACTCCTCCCTTCCTCGTGATTCATGTATATGTTTACGATCCATCGACCTCCGTCTGCTACCATATGTTTTCAAGCCTGTAAACCTCCGGGAAAATTTTTCCCACAGCTGGTCACATCATGTGATGTAAACAAGCTACCAGTTTGTAGTTTGCAGCTGCGCTGCTCTCATATCGTAACAGTATATACAATATGCTGTTGTTCTCCCTTTGATATCTTCACGCTCACATCGTTCATGAACTAAAATCCATTCACTCATCTCAAGCGACGCTCCCCGGCCCCTCACCACAGCCCTGCAGAGTAGGGCGAGGGGCGAGAGAGAGAGAGGCTGGCAGGCCAAGGTCCCCCCGCCCTGGGAGTGGGGGCTTCCCCCGCAGTGGCGTAGCGTGGGTTGTCAGCACCCGGGGCAAGGCAAGTAATTTGCGCCCCCTCTGCCCTAGGGGCAGAGAGCTGCGAGTGCGAGCGCCCCCCCGATGTTGCGCCCGGTGCGGCCGACCCCCCTGCACCCCCACGCTATGCCACTGTTCCCCTGTAACCCCCGGGCCTGGCTCTGCACTCGGCGGGGCGTCTTTCCTGAGGCAACAGAGGCGGCTCTCTGCACATGCTCAGGAAACACGGCAGCCTTTGCCATCGTTTATCACCGGCCCGCCGTCAAATTACAATACAATATGATACGATAATCTTTATTGTCATTGTCCCATACAGAACAACGAAATTGAAAAAATCTACATAGGACATTCAAAAACCAACAAGCCTGTTATCCCAGCTATCCTAGCCTGGTTTCATGGAACTTTGAAGTGTCAGGCATAGCCCTACTGGCTTTAGCCCAAACGTAGCAGAGTTTTCCTGCACAGCGAAGAAGCTAGTCGCGGCGGTAATGACTAGTCAGCTAGACTCAGAATAACTATTTACAGGATTTATTAAAAGGAAAAAATAAAACCAGCAGAGTTTCTGCATACAAATGAAAGCAAAATAAATCCTCTCTTTCTCTCTCTCAAAACCATACACAGCACTTCTAACTCCTAACACACCTCACACCAAACTGTGCTAGCAATCCCTAGATAACAGAGCAGAGTGCTGCTCGTTAACCAATCAGAGTGAGTAGTTTCTAGGTCAAGCAGACCTGGGCTTTCTGCCAAGAGTAAATTGACACCAGCTTGAGTTAATTGGTGAAGCTAGAATCTGCAAGTTTCCCACGAGAACCAATTAACAGAAACTGAACACCCCCTCACAGATTCTGCTGAACAATTAACACCAAATACACCTATGTAGGAGATCATTTTTCCAGCAAACCTAAACCCTTGCACATTCGCTTGTTCTTTATCTTTGCCAATGGTTTAGTTAACACATCTGCTACATTTTCTTCACTTGACACATAAGTACAGGTGATTACATTGTCTTGTACACAGCAACGTACATTTTGGTATTTTACAGAGATATGTTTTGAACGTGATTTGAAACCCTCTGTTTTACTTAAGGTTATACAAGCTTGATTATCAATGTAAACTTGTACTGGTTCTCCACAATTCACATTTAAATCTGCCAACAAATGCTTGAAATAAATCACCTCGTTGCACAATTCACTCAATGCGGCATACTCTGATTCCGTTGATGATACACTTACAACGTCTTGCTTGCGTGACCGCCAGCTGATTAAAGCTCCACCGACCATTATGACTAGTCCTGTGACAGATTTTCTATCCGGCAAATTTCCCCAGTCACTATCACAGTAGCAACTCAACATTTCATCCTCGGAAGAATTTAATTGTAACATATAGCCAATTGTCTGTTTGAGGTATCTCAGAACTTGTTTTACCCCTTTCCAGGCATTTAGTGTGGGTTTTGAGACCAATCTACTTAATATGCCTACTGCGTAGCTAATATCAGGTCTAGACCACTGTGCTATATACAATAAACTTCCAATTACAGAGTGATATACATCAGGATGTTCAAATTCAGGACTCTCATCTATATGAAGTGTTTTTATGAAACCTGGATCCATAGGCACCGCTGCCCCTTTGCAATCCTGCATCCTGTATGTAGTCAGTAGTTGTTTAACTTTGTTCTGCTGACTAATTAGGCAGCTGCCATCTTGGGCCCAGCACACTTCCAACCCTAGATATGTCCTAACCGGGCCTAAGTCCTTCACTTTGAACTTACTGGACAATTGCTTGGCAAACCTTTTAGTTTGTTTATCTGTTTTGCAGGCATACAATACATCATCTACATAAATCAGACAAAACTCTTGATCACTGCCTGTACCACGTACATAAACACAATTGTCAGCTGTACTCTGCTTGAAACCAAATGACACTAAGGCCTCATGGAAACATTTGTTCCAAGATCTTGCAGCCTGTTTGAGACCATATAGAGCTTTGTTTAATTTTAACACTCTATTGGAACCTGTCTCATAACCAGGCGGTTCGGCTAGATACAGGTTTTCTGATATTGATGCATGTAAATATGCAGTCTGGATATCAAAATGGTTTAACAGGAGTTTTCTCTTTGCTCCAAGCGTTAGGATCAGCCTTACACTGTCCCCCTTGGCAGTAGGGGAAAAAATCTCGTCATAATCTTTTCCAGGCCTCTGAGAATATCCTTGAGCCACTAAACGAGCTTTGTATTTGTACTCTCCTGTCACCAGAGGTTTAAGTTTGTACACCCACCTGCAGCCTACAATCTTTGCCCCCTCAGGCGCTGCTACTGGTGTAAAAACCTTGTGCTCATTCAGAGAGGACATCTCTTCCTCCATTGCCTGTTTCCAGCACTCTGCCTCCTCTTTTGGTAACTTTAACACCTCCTGAAAACTCTTGGGTTCTGCAATTACACTAAACACATTTGCAGTATCAGGAGAAAAACGCACCGGAGGCACTCCTTTGTTTTGTCTTTTAGATCTTCTGGGAGAAAATTTTTCTTCTGACCCACTTTCCTCCTCAGAACTACGACCTCTCTTTTGTTGCTTAGCAACTGGTCTTTGGCTAACTTCACTTTCCTGAGATCTCTTATCTGAACTTTCCTCCCCCTCAGACTCTGATTCTCTATGTCTACCTTCAGAGTCATGAAGCTCCTGGGAAGGTTCAAACCAAACCTCAGTATTGGCATGTAGTCTCTCCCAGCCACTATGTTCACAAAAACTGGCATTCCTGGAGATCACAATGCCATTTGTCCCTTCAGCAAAGCGGAAACCTTTTCCCAGCTCCTGGTAACCCACAAACACTAACTGTTTGGTCTTAGGATCTCCCTTCTTCCTCATTTGTTTCGGAATTAATACCCAGGCTTTTGATCCAAACACATGCAAATGGTCAATTTTAGGTTTTTTCTGAAACAATTTAAAGTACGGGGTTGTACCTATTGTTTGATGAAAGAGCCTATTTTGGAGATAACACGCGGTGAGCATGCTCTCCCCCCAATAAGACATGGGCAAATCAGCATCATCAAGCATGGCAAACATCATATTTTGTAAAGATCTGTTTTTTCGCTCTGCAACGCCATTCTCCTCTGGGGAAAAAACGTTCGTTTTCCTATGCCCAATGCCACGCTTTTGTAACCAATCTCTAAAAGCATTTGACATAAATTCGCCACCTCTGTCCGTCTGTATCCTTTTGAGCTTAATGGACAGAAATCTTTCCACAGATGCCACCCAGCCTTTAAACTTAGTGAACACGTCACCCTTATTCTTCATGGGAAAAACCCAAGAGTAACGCGTGGCGTCATCCACAATTGTTAGTGAAAAACGCGCTCCACCCCTGCTTACAGCAAATGGACCAATTACGTCCATGTGAACCAGCTGTAGCGGCGACTCACTAACTCTGTCACTTCTGGGGTAAGAGACTCTGTGGGTTTTAACCTTTTTACAGACATTACAATCAAGGTACTTGTTACAACTCTTTAAATTACCCCCATCAGCCAATTCAGACATTTTTAGTACACTTTTCCAGCAAGCATGCCCCATTTTCCTATGCAATAAGTGCACACAGTTGTCATGTATAGCTTTGTTATTCACTGCAGGCTGAGATTTACTGACTACTGCTGCAACTTGAGATCCTGCTTTAAGCCAAAACAAGCCTCCCTCTGACTTAGCAGTGCCTAAAATCTCACCAGCCTTCTTAATAATGCAACTGTCTCCTTCAAAATACACTTTAAACCCAGCTTTTAGCAAACAATCTACAGACATCAGATTGCTCCTTAATGACGGCACACAAAGTACATTTTTCAGGCATTCACGAAGACAAGGAACAAAAACTGCACCCCCCGAAATCACTTCGGAAGTACTTCCGTCTGCTAGAGCCACCTGGCTGCGCTGTGCTGAGTTCTTGGAAACAAACAATTCATCTGAATTCACGATGTGGCGAGATGCTCCTGAATCGACCACCCAGACCGCTTGTTTCTCATCAGCAATCTTGACCTCGCCGGTCACCAGCTGAGCCGACTGTTTTTGTTTGAAGAATTTCTTTTTACGCTGCTGCTGCTGCTGGTCTCGTCTCTGCTCCTGCACCGGCAACTGAGACTTGACCAACTCCGGACATTGTCGTTTTAGATGCGCTGAAGACCCACATCGGAAACAACGCCTAACAGCAAACGCTGACTCCTCACCAGTACGCTGCTTTTGCTTCACCTCTGGCACGGCATGAGAACTCCCTCCAAACCGTCCACCTGTAGAAGTCTCTGCAGCCAACGCCCTTTCTTGCCTCTTCTGCCATTCTTCAATCAAACGCCCAGTAACGTAACTGACTGATAAATCACGCTCCTGTATGCCTTCTAGAGACAAAACTAAATTATCCCAGCTTTCCGGGAGAGAACTCAAAATAATAGCCACCTTCTCCTGCTGGTCTAACGCACAGTCTCTTTCCTGTAGCGCAGCAAACTTTAACTGTAAACTGTGTAGGTGTTCCTGCATTGTAACCCCAGGCTGTAACATTGCCTTGTACAATGCCTTGCGAATGAACAGCTTGGAAACCGCTGTCTCACGCACATGGAGTTCTTTAAGTACTTGCCACACACCTCTAGCTGTCTTGATTCCCCTCACATACGGCAACTGGGAATCTTCCAGCCCCAAGACAATTGTGGCCCTTGCTCTTTGGTCTTTATCAAGGTCTTCATCATCAGGCTTCGTAGGAAACTTACTCACCACTTGCCAGAGACGATCCCTCTGCAGCACTGCCTGCATGCGTTCCGACCACAGCAAGTAATTGGAGTCATTCAGACGCTCAAAAGCCATCTGAACTGGTTGTGAGGCCATCTTGAGAGCGATGTCCCTGGAACCCGGAACCAGCTTCTCACGACCACCGAGAGAGAAAACAGGAACCACAGCCCCCAGCACTCACACGCTGCAGCTGTTGTCCTTGTGTCCGCTGCGTCACCAGCTCACCACAGTCAGGAACCAGCCAGTGTCCATCTGCTGCACCAACAGGAACAACAACTTCTGGAACTACTGGAACCAACGCCGTTGATGCTGACACCACCGCAACTCAGGCTGGCAGCACAATGCCCATAACCTCATGGAACTTTGAAGTGTCAGGCATAGCCCTACTGGCTTTAGCCCAAACGTAGCAGAGTTTTCCTGCACAGCGAAGAAGCTAGTCGCGGCGGTAATGACTAGTCAGCTAGACTCAGAATAACTATTTACAGGATTTATTACAAGGAAAAAATAAAACCAGCAGAGTTTCTGCATACAAATGAAAGCAAAATAAATCCTCTCTTTCTCTCTCTCAAAACCATACACAGCACTTCTAACTCCTAACACACCTCACACCAAACTGTGCTAGCAATCCTAGATAACAGAGTTGAGTGCTGGTCGTTAACCAATCAGAGTGAGTAGTTTCTAGGTCAAGCAGACCTGGGCTTTCTGCCAAGAGTAAATTGACACCAGCTTGAGTTAATTGGTGAAGCTAGAATCTGCAAGTTTCCCACGAGAACCAATTAACAGAAACTGAACATGGTTAGCCCCCTAAAAACTCTGATACCCCATAATTAAATACAGTATACTCCTGGGCTGCATCAATAGGAGCATAGCATCTAGATCAAGGGAAGTAATAGTGCCACTGTATTCTGCTCTGGTCAGACCTCACCTGGAGTACTGTGTCCAGTTCTGGGCACCACAATTCAATCAAGAAGGACACTGACAAACTGGAACGTGTCCAGAGGAGGGCAACCAAAATGGTCAAAGGCCTGGAAATGATGCCTTATGAGGAACGGCTAAGGGAGCTGGGCATGTTTAGCCTGGAGAAGAGGAGGTTAAGGGGTGATATGATAGCCATGTTCAAATATATAAAAGGATGTCACATAGAGGAGGGAGAAAGGTTGTTTTCTGCTGCTCCAGAGAAGCGGACACGGATCCAAACTACAAGAAAGAAGATTCCACCTAAACATTAGGAAGAACTTCCTGACAGTAAGAGCTGTTTGACAGTGGAATTTGCTGCCAAGGAGTGTGGTGGAGTCTCCTACTTTGGAGGTCTTTAAGCAGAGGCTTGACAACCATATGTCAGGAGTGCTCTGATGGTGTTTCCTGCTTGGCAGGGGGTTGGACTCGATGGCCCTTGTGGTCTCTTCCAACTCTATGATTCTATGATTCTATGATTCCTTACACTCCATTTAAAACCAAAATCGCATTTGGCTAGAAACTGTTTCTCAGGCGGCTAGTCCTGGTCTTTATAACCCTGGACCTTCTTCCAGAAGGCAGAAGCTGAAAGAGATCATTTCCGCCCCCTGCTATTCCTTCTCCTCTCGCCACCCCGCGACCTCAAGTCCCTCCTGAGGTAAAGACACAGCCCAATGAGCAGCCACAACCGCCATCTTGAAACAACTGCCACTCCCAGCATCCATCTGACCTGCCACGCCCCGCACGCCTGACTCTGACCTCCGATTGGCTGATTGGGCCTGGGCTTTGCCCAGATACGGCGCAAGCAAAGTGTTGTCGGAGGAGCCGGCCAATGGGGAGGACTCAGAACGGGAGGGGGAGAAAGCGAGGAGGAGGAGGTGGAGCCGGCTCTCCCATTGCCTTCTGGGAGCCGTAGTGCCGGCTCTCCATTCCTTTCCCCCTACAGAGGGGCCTAAATGGAGGCAGTGAGAGATATTATTTTCTTGGGCTCCATGATCATGGCAGATGCTGACAGCAGTCACAAAATTACAAGACGCCTGCTTCTTGGGAGAAAAGCAATGACAAACCTAGACAGCATCTGAAAAAGCAGAGACAGCACCTTGCCGACAAAGGTCCATACAGTGGTACCTCGGGTTACAGACGCTTCAGGTTACAGACTCTGCCAACCCAGAAATAGTACCTTGAGTTAAAAACTTTGCTTCAGGATGAGAACCGAAATCGTGCTCCAGCAGCGCGGCGGCAGCAGGAGGCCCCATTAGCTAAAGTGGTGCTTCAGGTTAAGAACAGTTTCAGGTTAAGAACGGACCTCCAGAATGAATTAAGTACTTAACCCGAGGTACCACTGTATAGTTAAAGCTATGTTTTTTCCAGTAGTGATGTATGGAGGTGAGAGCTGGACCATAAAAAAGGCTGATCGCCGAAGAATTGATGCTTTTGAATTCATAGAAATTTGATGAATTTATTTTACTTTAATAAATATAATAATGATATTGCCTTGACCTGCTTGGCCAAAAAATCTCACATGGCTTTTGGATTCAGCAAAACCCAGGGGGACCGCTGTGAAACTGCAAGGCCACACCTGCACACACCTGGCCCATTGTCCCAGGCCAGGTGAGCAAGAGGTCTTCTTTCCACTGACATCATTGCACTCCTGATGTTGCCATAAATAATGCTGTGACCTCATGTCTCCAGGGGCTTGGGGGCCCCTAGCAACGCTGGTGAGGAGGAGCCACATTATCAGAGAGTTTTTATTTCCTTTTGCCCCCTGAAGATTACAGATCACAAAGAGGCGAAGGAAAATATCAGGTAAAATAACTCCTGCGCATTCAAACTGGCTGCCTCTGGTTGCTAACCTTCATTCTGACAGATTGTTATTGAACTGCCCTGGATACTTTCCTTTTTTTGACGAAGGGTGGTGTATTTTATTCCCTAAAAGAGTAAAATAAATTGTGGGGTTGGCCAAATAACAGCCCATCATGATAGTAAGATTCCATAAAGTTTGGATTCAATTTGCTCCAGGAGTTGCCGTCGCTTAGCCCCAGAACGTGTTTTCAGCCCTAAAGAATCTCAGTCTTAGGACAGGAGAACTAATGAAGGCAAGGAGGCCTCTGAACATATGCAAAGTGCCTTTCCTTTCACCACTTGAGTTGCAGCAAGCAATTCCTACCCCTTGTTGCACACCAACCCAATCACCTTCTTCTTGCTGCTCCAGCCTGACACTCTGCAACTATGGGAGACGCAAGACCCTCTTGGGGTGTCGATGGTGTGAACCCCTCCATCATAGGCTCAGGTTGCATAGATGTGTAAATAAACCATAGATCCTCAAGAGATCACCGTCTCCGCTACCCCTCAATCCCAAAAGTAAACACAAACCCTGGGTGAATGCCTGGAACCCGTGGACTCTCGCACCATGGAGATTGGGTTGGCGTGCAGCAATAGGGAGGGATTGCTTGCTGCCTCTCAAGTGGTGAAAGGAAGGGGAGTCCAAAGGGGTTCCCAATGAGCAAACCAACCAGGGGGCCATTTCCTCTCTTGCAGGATGACCTCCTTCCTGAAGAAGCTCCGGGGCCTGAAAAAGAAGGACCAGGAAAGTAATGAAAACATCCAGGAGAGCAACCAGGGGCAGCGGGACAAGCTGGAGGCCCCGTCATCTAGTCTGCAACAAAGTGCCACCCACGACCCGGCTGGCCAGAGAACCTCCCAGCTCTTGCCCATGCTGGTGAAACCTTCCCAGTCACCTGCGGAGGCCAGGAGGAAATCTCAGGCCCCTCCGGTAGTCTTCCCAGAGCTGGTCCAGCGTCAGACCAGCACTGTTCAGCCAGTCAGCAGCAGACAGGACTCCAGGCAGCAGCGGCACTTGTCCCTGGGGAAAAAGAAGAGCCCTGAGGATTCTGGGCCAGTGTTCCCAGGTGAGTAGAACCAGATCCCTTTCGGGTTCCCCTTGGCAAGGCCTGCGTCATCCGAGGCCGGGGTCTCTCTTGGTTTCCTTGACCTCTGGGCGCAAGTCCCACCCACCCCACCCCTCCTTTTTAAGAGGCGTGTAACGTGGAGCAGGGACTTCCAGGTGGCTGCCCCTGTTCTGTTCTGCATTGCTGGGGGTTGGACTAGGTGACCCCGCAGGTCCCTTCAAACGCTACAGTTCTATGATCCCTTCTCAGTTATGGCATGCATCTGCTATCTGCACTTTCCAGAAACCATTTTTCCCAGTTTGGCGAAAGGGGACAAATTCAACACAGCGCTAAGCAGATTGCCACATTTGCTCAGACATTTCTGCTTTCCTGGTGGGACAACCTACCCGCTCCTTCCCCCCTGCATGTTTTGTTCTGGGGGTTCGCCTGCCTACCCCTGAGCCAATTAGGGGGTGCTTGGGGGCATATGGGGAGAAGAGAGGGTGGGGGAAGCCCAATTGTGCTAGCAGAAGTCCAGGGTAGAACGTACACACATGTGGGAAGTGTCTTGTAATTCTGGATATGCAGGAGTTTACAGTGAAGAGCAACGACAAAGTAGTACTAGGAGCCGTGGGGAGCTCTTTCATTAGGAGGTCCCTGATGAAGGCTGGAAATGACCCTCAGCCACCCCAGAAAGACCCCTCCCCTGAAAGTTTACCCCAGTATGATAGACACCAGGTGGTGCCATTTGAAGCGTGCAGAGATGACATGGTGCGGCCACCCTTTGGGGCTGCCATTGCCGGTCCGAGGAACTGAGCTGATACAGCAGTTCTGTGGCCCCTTCCCCACGACCTGCTTCCTGAACCTTTGTCCGGATCCGTTTGCCAAAGTTTGTGGGGATGTTGAATGAGGTCAGCGAGTGAACGCTCATCCCAATTCATTCGCAGGGGGATGAGACAATGTCGCATCAAGAAAATGCTAGCTCCCACTTTCCATTCTAGTTTCCCTGCCACTTTTCCCACCACGAAAAATGTCCGATTTGGAGTCTGTTGGGGAGCGGGAAGTAGGTTCATTGTGCAAATCGCTTCAACCGAGCAACTTGACTCTGCCGACGTGCCATTGAATCCCATCTGGAAGGAGCAACTGGAAGCCCCCTGACAAAGAACTGACCTTTCCTCTTGTCTGCCTCACTTACTCACCTCTCTCTTTCTCTTTCTCTTTCTCAAGAACTCTCAGATGAGAAATTTGGATACTTGTGGGCGGGTAAGAAGCTGCTGAGAGGAAAATCGCTCAGAGAAACTTTGGAGATGATGGATGAGCGAGAAATTTTGGACACCATCCTCAAACACCTCCAGCCAGCTCTCCAGGTGTGTGTGATGCAGGGTAAAGGTAAAGGTAAAGATACCCCTGCCCGTACGGGCCAGTCGTGTCCGACTCTAGGGCTGTGCGCCCATCTCACTTAAGAGGCCGGGGGCCAGCGCTGTCCGGAGACACTTCCGGGTCACATGGCCAGCGTGACGAAGCTGCTCTGGCGAGCCAGCACCAGCGCAGCACACGGAAACGCCGTTTACCTTCCCGCTGTAAAGCGGTACCTATTTATCTACTTGCACTTAGGGGTGCTTTCGAACTGCTAGGTGGGCAGGAGCTGGGACCGAAAGACGGGATCTCACCCCGTCGCGGGGATTCGAACCGCCGACCATACGATCGGCAAGTCCTAGGTGCTGAGGTTTTACCCACAGCGCCACCCACGTCCCTTATGATGCAGGGTAGAGTTGATTTAAATCAAATCAATTTAAAATCATGACTCAAATCACTAGCCAGTAAGATTTTGGGAATAATAAATGTTCAGAGTTGTTTTTTGCAGTTATATCAAAAACTACTGATTTGGTTATACTGTTAGAAATGCGTAGACAGATAATTATGATATTTCTAGTCTAGTCTATTTCTAGGCATGCATATTTTTTAAAGAGAAGACAAGTGGCAAATAAATGGCAACTGTTCTCTAGACAAAAAAACCGACACTTTTCTTAATTTTATTCCCTTTTCTTTCCGACTTTAAAAGCAGACCTCCAGTGTCCACAGAAAATCGACTATCTTGTCCCAGGATTCAGCTGCCTCAAACCTGAGAGCAGCAGTCCCTGGCCAGCAGAAGACCTCTAAGTCAGGACATGAGAAGGTAAGTTCTGAGTATCGTAGATGACACCGGGTGGGGTGGGGTGGGCAGCATACAATCTGAGGAAAGAAGAACAGAGAAGTTTTACTTTCTTTCCTAGCACAGGCCTTGTACATAGCAGGGAGACACTGAACAAAACATTCAGAGGCAAAGCTCCCTCAGAACTACCAAGCCAATCAGAGTGCAGGCTTCCTCAGTAAGCGTCAGCAAGCAAAACCTCCACCTTTCCCTCTTTTGGTTATTTGGCTTGAACATGAACACAATTCACCTGGAATGACCTGTGGGAAGGGTGAACTTCCAGCAAAACATTTTCTTCAAGGAGCGTGGGAGGTCTTCCCCCCACCCCTGCTTAGCACACTCAGGCCCTGAGGGACAAGCTAGAGAGGGCCGTAAAAATCTGGTCTCCAGCTGTTTTTGAACTACAATTCCCACCGTCCCTGACCACTGGTCCTGCTAGCTAGGAGTGATGGGCGTTGTAGTCCAAAAACATCTGGAAACCCAAGTTTGGGGAAACCCTGATCTAACGCTAATATTTTAAGGAACTTTGAACAAGGGTTCTGTGGGCGAAGCAAGATCATTCACGGGGCATGAGGGTGCTTCTAATGTCTGGTGCAGACAGAACTCTGGTTTCTTCTGAGCTCTGGGGTCCACAGCAGTTGGCTCCCCCTTTCCCCCTTTGGGAAAAGAGAGGGGGCAGAGCGTTTGGCAGTCTCCCTCATTGAGCAAGTTGACCAACTGTGCCTCTTCTGGCTGTCCCCGCAGGGAATACAAGGAGATCGTCTGAACGCAACCTGCTGCTCAGGTTTTCTCTCTGTCTTGGCAACCAACAACAACAACAACAACAACAACAACAACAATAATAATAATAATTTATTATTTATACCCCGCCCATCTGGCTGGGCTTCCCCAGCCACTCTGGGCGGCTTCCAGCAAAACACTAAAATACAATATCCTATTAAACAGTAAAAACTTCCCTAAACAGGGCTGCCTGGTAGTTGTTGTTCTCTTTGACATCTGGTGGGAGGGCGTTCCACAGGGAGGGTGCCACTACCGAGAAGGCCCTCTGCCTGGTTCCCTGTAACTTGGCTTCTCGCAGTGAGGGAACCGCCAGAAGGCCCTCGGAGCTGGACCTCAGTGTCCGGGTAGAACGATGGGGGTGGAGACGCTCCTTCAGATATATTGGACCAAGGCTGTTTAGGGCTTTAAAGGTCAGCACCAACACTTTGAATTGTGCTCGGAAACGTACTGGGAGCCAATGTAGGTCTTTCAAGACCAGTGTTATGTGGTGTCTGCGGCCGCTCCCAGTCACCAGTCTAGCTGCCGCGTTCTGGATTAGTTGTAGTTTCCGGGTCACCTTCAAAGGTAGCCCCACTGTGGCATAGGTGGGGTGCCAGAAAAGAGAAGCCCCTCTCCCAATTTCAGCCATGCAGGGTGGGTGGGGAGACCCATAAGAGGCTGCGGGTGCAGGTACTAGTTTTCTTAAAAAGTGGGAAGAACCTAGGGTCAGTTTATCTAGGACAAAAGTGTGTCATAAGAACGAAAGAGGAGCCTGCTGGGTAAGACCAGCAGCCTGCACAGTCCAGGATCCTTATCTCACAGTGGCCAACCAGATGCCCATGGGAAATTTGAAAGCAAAATTCGAACACAGAGGCCTTCCCCCTCCTGTGGTTTCCAGCAACTGGTATTCAGAAGCATTCGTGCCTCCAGCTGTGGAGGCAGAGCAATTAGGACATGCTGGACTTTTCAGCTTTCAAATTCCTCAAATGAGGGGTACTAAAGAGTTGTAGCATGACTTGGGATTTCAGAAGATACTGTGGTTAAATTAATATAATTTAGTTTTGTGTGGTAAGTAAACTGTGTGTCAAATTGCATACAAATCATTAAAACAATTGTCTAGTACTTGCAATCTATTATTATTATTATTATTATTATTATTATTATTATTATTATTATTATATTTAGCATTACCTGACATTTTCAGAAGGTAAAATTGAAATTCTTTGGTTTTCGAAAAGCAGTTTATGTAACTGGTGGTGTCTCCTCACTGTGACTCACCCAAACCTTCCCCACCCCTTAGACTGTCCTCTATAGATACTACGGACTCAAACTACGGGATTCCAGGAACAAAGATACAGTCCACCAATACTTGCACTTACTTCTAAAGTTGCCTCTTGAAGAGGAAACAGTCAGAGAGGTGAGTGAATTCCTGTGTTCCCTAGGCAGTGCTACACGGTTTTGACAAATGTACACGTTTTTGCCAGCAGATCCCACTAATACAGCACATTTATTCAAACATTGGTTGGATGACTGCATCACAAAATTACCTGTGCAAATTTTGAAAGATAGCAATATTTTGTTTCAAACATTGTTTCTGAAAGTGCAGATTGACGTGTGTTATGAGAATTATAAGGTCTAAGATATAAAATAAGTGTACCAAGCAAACACATACATAAATAAACATATAAACCGCATGCCTGAAACAGTACAGGGAAAAGTCCTGAAACCATTTTGTCTCTCCCATACTGACCTCAAATGTTTCTCTGCAAGGAGGGAGGAAATGAGAAAAACCTCCCCATTGTCTCTTTGCTCACAAATCCTGCCTTAAAGGCACTTTTAAGATATGAATAGGGTGAGCCTGTGACCTGGACTCAGGAATTAAGTACCGTAGTTTTCATCACGAAAGAATAGCCAGGCTGTCCAGGTAAACCCATTAGCAACCAGGTAACCCCACCAACAGGTTTTGTGTCAGACAGGATTCTGTTGTGGATCTCCCCTTCTCTGATGTATGTATGATATATGGGGCGGGGGGGGGGCAGGTCTTGGGCTCCAGGGTGGGCAAATTCAAAATGTCTTGCGTGTCATTGTATGGGGTCCCTCCTGCCTCCTGCGTGTGGTTGTGAGCATCCTGTTGCAGCAGTTCATAAAGATCAGGCTTACTAGCTGCTTTGCTTCTCAAGATTCTCTGGTTGGCCTCTGTTATTTTCTCCTACCGATAGAGAACCTGCAAAAGGACTCTATGGGCTCTTGGGTACCCCATAGGGGAAAAGGAGCAGTTTTTTCCTTATAACACATGCATCATTCTCCCTAGGGAATTTCTGAAGCTGTCGGTGTGGCTTCATACTGCCATTTATCTCAGATGCTGATGGCGCTGCGTGATTTCGGCCATGCAGTCATTACAAGGAAGATTGAGATGTCTGAGGTAAGGGTGTCAAATGAGGAAGGAGCATTGCAAGAGTGTAGCTCAGCCACCCCCAACCTGGTGCCCCTTCCCCATCTGTGTGTTTTGAACTGGAACTCCCATCAGCCCCAGGCAGCATGGCCAATGATTAGACACGATGGGAGTTGTAGCACAGCAATATCTGAAGGGCACCAGGTTGAGAAGATCCTGGCAGATTGGGTCCTTAGCTGCTATTTTTTTATATATATTATATTTTTATTGGTTTTCAAATACAAAAAACAAATTCATACACTCCATACATCTTAATTAAATCTTACTTCTCTTTTTGACTTCCCTCAATTTGTCTGCAATTCCTTCCCTTTATTACTTTTAACACATTTCTGCCATTTTAACCATTTCCCCTCACAGAGCTTCCTTAAAACTTACAAACGTAATTTGATTATCACTCAGTTTTTGCATATATTGGATAAACTTTTCCCAATCTTCTTTAAATCCTTGGTCTCGTCGATTCCGGATCCTTCCTGTCATTCTATCCAGATCTGCATAGTCCATCATTTTAGTTCTCCATTCTTCTATCGTAGATAGCTCCCCCTGTTTCCATTTCTGGGCCATCAGTATTCTTGCTGCTGTCACTGCATATAAAAATAACTTCTTTTCTTTCTTATTTATCTCCATTCTACTTCTCTGTTTATTATCATTGCAAATTGTGCTTGTAACGCTTTAATATTCATTTTAGTTTTTTTTATCTTCAGGACTGGTAACCAATCTCTTCTCATTCTCCATTATTTGTTTTAAAAATTCTTTTTTCCCTTTTTCTCTCAATTTATTGGGTCCTTAGCTGCTATTTAGATCCACATCAAAGCATACGAAACAGCCTCTGGGTTCCTATTATCTAGAACAGGCATCCCCAAACTCAGCCCTCCAGATGTTTTGGGACTACACTTCCCACCATCCCTGACCACTGGTCCTGTTAGCTAGGGATGGGAGTTGTAGTCCCAAAACATCTGGAGGGCCTAGTTTGGGAATGCCTGATCTAGAAAAACAGACCTGTGTTGGAAGAGAATGCATCCTCCTCCATTTCAAAATATGCTCTTTTTCAAGGGATGTGATTCTTACCACTCCAATAAAGGAATTAGATCTGCTAATGCTCTTAGTATGTAAGGCCAGAAACTTCCTCTGGGTGTATGTCTCAGCCATCCTTCTGACGTGGGCTCCAGCAGTCCTGTCTCTGTGGCTCCAGATCCTAGATCTAATCTGATCCTTTTGCTCAGTCAGTCAGTCAAACGGATTCGTTCGAAACCATTGGTCATCCCCAAAGTACAAGCAATACAAAAGTACACTGACTCATTTTTTAGGTTGTTTGTTGGACGGTTGGCCGGCATTTCTTCAATAGTGGAAGCTAATTTTGGTGGGAGGGGGGTTGTCCCCTGGTTACAATAGAAGATAGAATCACAGAGTTGTAGAGTTGGGAGGGACCCCAAGGGTCATCTAGTCCAACCCCCTGCAATGCAGGGATCTCAGCTCAAGCATCCCTGACAGATGGTCCTCCAGCCTTCGATGAAGGAGAGTCCACAACCTCCTGAGGGAGAGTGTTCCGCTGTCAGAAAGTTTTGAATGGAGAACCTCTTAGAGTTTGGAAGATGGGACACTTCTCCAACTGAGGGGAGGGAGCAAAAGCCAAGAGAGAAGGCAGTTGGCAGGTTGGGAGAGGCAGAGAGAAAGAGGTGAGAGGTTTCAGCTGCAATCAGATTTTGAAAATGGGGTGGTCTCGGGCAAGCGTTCATCTGCCTTATGGGAGTGCCTGCTGGCCACATTCCACTATGTTTTAGAGTAGACCCATTGAATTTAATGAACATGACTAAGTTGGGCCCATTCATTTCAACTGGTCTACTTGAAGCAAAGCATAGTTGAGTATCACTCTCTGTGTTCACCTCCATATATTTGTAAATGAGGCGAATTGTTACAAAGGCATAGTAACTGCGTGCAGATCTAACAGTTCCATAACCTGAGGGGGCCTTGGGGTCGTGTGCCCCCGACTCTCCTCTTCTCCTCCAACCCAGCTGAAAGGAGATCAGAACCTTTTCCTTCCATTTTCAGTTCACGTCCATCAAGTGTTACTTCAAACGCCCCAAAGGATGGATAATATTCACTGTGATTTGTTCAAAGGAGCCAAGAAAAATGAAACCCAGGAGTGTGTTGCCCCAAACTCACTTCCCCCACCCTTTCCCTCCAGAATACAGGGGAGAGGAATGCCAGTATCACCATCATGCTTTGCTACGGGCAGATGGCTCTTGGGGCGCGGCCTGAGGACCTCCTGCGCTTCATCGAGCTCATCGTGGCAGAGCTCCTCTTCCAATTCCAGAACACCAGGAAGGTATGGCTCTCATTTTCCCATGTACTCCTGTTGTTTGTTCTCTCGGCACTGAGCAGACATCCTGAACTCCGTCAAGGTCCTTGCACCACATGCCTTCAGACTGTGCCCTAGGGCAGGGTCTCTGGCTTCATCCACCGAAGGGTTGTAGACTGGGGTGTAGACTGACTACACACGTAGGACCAAATGGGGTATTACAGTGGTACCTTGGTTCTCAAACTTAATCCATTATGGAAGTCCGTTCTAAAACCAAAGCGTTCCAAAACCAAGGAGCGTTTTCCCATAGAAAGTAATGCAAAATGGATTAATCCGCTCCAGACTTTTAAAAACAACCCCTAAAACAGCAATTTAACATGAATTTTACTCTCTAACAAGACCATTTCTGGGTTAGGCTTAGGGTTTATTTTAGGATTGGGTTCGTGTTAGGGTAAGGATTAGAATTAGGGTTAGGGTCAGTGTGGCTTTATGTTGCCTTGTGATTTTGATTCAATCTCAATTTCATAAAATCCCTTCTCCTTTTAGGACGAAGCTCTGAAAAAGGGCCTTATGAAGGCAGCCATTTTAACAACCAAGGCGCTTGTGCAAACGAATGTGGGACATGTCGTCTTCCCACACAAAGCGGAGCTCACCATCTGCATCATTGTGAGTAAAGAAAAAAGAAAAAGAAATCTCCTGGGGGTTTTTTCCAGAGCGTATTTTTTATATAGCTGTGTAGGTCTAGCTCTGGTAAAATGTCGGTGTTGCAGGTTCTGAGCATCTGGCCCCAAACAATTTCTGGGTGGTCACGTTCTGCTCCAACTCAAGTTTCCAAACCCTCTTGCAAGGCAGCCCTACATTGTGGCAACCTCAGCAGGATCTCACCAGCGCTTAAGGAAAAGAGGCTGGGTTGTCCCAGGAGGAGAGGGCTGTCCATGGCTCCTAGCCATGATTGCTATGTTCTACCTCCACAGAGGAAGGAAGCAATGTTTCTGAACATCAGTTGCTGGAAGCCCCAGGCGGGGAGAGGGCTCTTGGGCTCATGGTCTGCTCCCTGGTTTCTCACCGCTGTGAGAACCGGATCCTGGACTAGAAGGGTCATTGGCCTGGTCCAGAAGGCTGATCTTACCTTCTTATGAGGTAGAGCTCTGTCCAGGTGAAAGATGGATCTGATTCCCAGATTCAGGAAGCCCACTCTTCTCCCCTGGGAGGACCCACCTGCCAACTGCAAAGGTGCTGTCCAGAGGGCTGGGCTGGAGAGAGAGTCTTTTTTTATATATATAAAATTTTTATTGGGTTTTCACAACTTATATAGACACACACAATACACAACACAGACACACAAACACAAAGACAAACATACAAAATTTCAAATCCTTATTTTCTTAACCCATTTCCATGACTTCCCCACACCTCCCCTTCTTGCATCCTAATTCCAAAAGTTAACTCAGCAAGTTCTTATCTCCAACTTTTACCTTATTAATAATTTACTTATTTCTTTTTAATTAACCAAAATTATCTTATAAACCCCAATTAAACCACTATACTCATCTTATACATCCTTTTCTAAGGTCGACCCAAATTCCCTTCCACCAATTTCCCAATTTTTATATTAATTACAAAACATACAAACATAAAACATATAGTTGAACACCCTTTGGGTTCCAAAACTCTCGCCCCCCCCCCTTTCCCGGTTTTGATCCCCAAGGAATATCCATCAGTCTATCAGTTCTCAGCCTGGATCCCTCACGTCCGAGGCCCTCCAGTCTCTCTCAGTCCCTCTCTGCCGGTTTTGTTGGTAGTCCTTTATGTTGATCATCGAGTCTCGGAGAAGCTCTGTCCCAATAGGGTCTATGTTTCTTCCAACCAGACCTCCACCTTCAAAAGCGGAGCCCAAATCATGTTTCTTGTTCCTTTTAAGTCCAAGTGTCCCAAATGGCCCAAAGGCTCCCGTCTTCATCTTAATCAATTTTATAATCCATATGTCTTCCGATCTCTCCATGAGGAGATCTCTCCAATCTTTATTCTCAAATTCAAACCAAATTCTCATCATCCAGGTCTTGTTTTCTTTGTAGTCCATTTTTACAGGCCTCTGGTTGTCCTTTTCCCCCTGCGGTATTTCAGCTCCTCCTTCCCACTCCTCTAAATCAGCACATATTTCTACTTGTTCAGCTGCAAAATTTTCTTGAGTCAAGTCCTTGGCACAATCCACAAGTTTATTTACTTTAGAATTCAAGGTCGTTATATCTGTAGCCAAAGCTTTGCTCTGATCTTGTAACATTCCCATAAGAACATTCTATCCAGCTCAGCTTGTATTTTTCCATCTGCAGCCATTGTAATGTCTCAGAACCCCCTCTAGAGGGATTCTAGTTACTTAGTAATCTTTCTCCAACAGTCAGGTTACTTTATTTTTGTTTCTTCTTTATTTTCAAGAACTTAAAGTCAAATGTATCAAAACCAGCCAGCAAAAATAACAAGAGTCAAATTTTTCTAACTTTGACAGCTCGTTTGACAGCTGTCAAAGTCTCTATATCTCCTCAACAGGCTCTCTCGCGGATTGCTCCCGGATCCTGGGGGGTTGCACGTCAGCTCCTAAAAGTCGATTTCTTATCCTCCAGCACAATCTTCTAATGCCAATTCGTGAAATTAATAACTTTTATCTCACATAGAGAAAAGAGGTCTCTCGACCTTAGTTATCCGATTCTTCCTTTAAATTGTCTGCAGGACGGGGGGGGCGGACTTCCTTTTAACGCGTCCCCCGATCGTACCGAATTCAAAAGGAAAAAAGATTTTTTGAGTCCAATTTTCGTACTACTCACGGGTTGTTCCTTTTAGAGTCCAAATGTTCAAGGAAAGAAGTCAGCGCTCTCCGGCCATGGCTTGCGGCTTCACTCCGTAGAAGAAGCGGTCTACTCACAGCACCACACCACTCTCCGTCCCCCGCTCCAAAGCCTTTAAAAAGGCTTCTTCGCGGGTCGGGGAGGGCGCAAATGGTGCCCGCCGAGTCACCAGGTCCACAGGCTTCCGCGCCTGTGGTTTCTAAGGGTCCCCGCGTCGTCGCCGCGGCAGGACCCGTCTTCTATGGAGCCGATTCCCTCCGGAGCTCGGAGGGAATCCGCCATTAGCCGATCGCGCTAACCCGGAAGTCCTGGGAGAGCACAAGTCAGGGCCTGGAGTGGTGGTGGCAGCGATGGTGCCGCCAGGTCTCTGACTTGCTGTGTGCTTCCCCACAACAGGAAATCATTGAAGAGGAGCCGCTGGGATCTTTCTCTATTTCTGTCCTGCACCACGCCATCATCACCGTCAGCTGCATGACGTAAGTACAGGGAGGTACTTCTCACTGCCCCACCTATCCCTGGTCCTTCCCTTGCCATACACTTGGCCAGACACACTGCATATTTCCTCACCAGGTTTATGGACTGCTGGGTGCTGAGCATTTCCTCCCCTTTCTCTTTCCTCTTCAGTGCCGTGAGACCACCGATGGACTCCATGCTTCGGTCTGAGCTAGTGAAAAAAAGCACCAAGAAGGTGTTTTCGTTGCCCTCCTTGAAACTTACAAAACTCAAAGCCGGGAGTCCCACGCAATCATCACAGAGCCAGGTGACTGGACCTTCTGCTTCTCGGGATATGAATGGAGGAAAATGGGGTTGCCAGGTTAAAGGATTTGAGGGCAGAGAGTCTGGGCCGTGTAAGCTACAAACACAGACACTTGGCCCATCACAATGATGTAACAACCAAAGACTTTGGGTGTATATTTTTGATTGTAATCATGTTTCAACATTAACTACATTTAACCTTTGGCTAGAATGCATCCACGAATGATTCCTGCATGCCTGCATTTTGTGATTCTCATGCCTCCCTCCTACACTGCATTTAATCTTGTTTGCTTGTTTGTTTATACGCCGCCCACCTGATTGGGTTACTCCAGCCACTCTGGGCGGCTTCCAACAAATTAAAACACAGCAAGACATCAAATATTTAAAACTTCCCTATGCAGGGCTGCCTTCAGATGGAAGTATAATAATGTATCTCTCTGACATCTGATAGGAGGGTGTTCCACAGGGTGGGCCCACCACTGAGAAGGCCCTCTGCCTGCTTCCCTGTAACCTCCGTTCTTGCAGTGAGGCAGCTGCCACAAGGCCTTCTCAATAAACAACAACAACAACAACAACAGCCCCCTCTGAAGATTGGAGGTTAAAGTACGATAGTTAGGGCCAAATGGTTTGGGACACCCCAAGGAAGTTGAGCCCAGTGTGGAGTCCTGTATCTTTATATCCCATGATCTGTAACCTTTCTTGGTGTATGTCAAAGAACGTTTGATGTTTATGACTCATTGAGCGCTGTGTTTGAAGCCCTGCGTAAGCTTTGTTACGAATTTGCTGAGCAGCTGGTGGGCAAGGCTGCCCTATTGCAATAGCCCTAATATATTGAAGCTTGCTGTGATTCTCTTGATTATGTGTGCCATTCAAAAGGTGTTCCCTCACCTGGGCAATGGACAGGTGGTATAGAAATAAAGTCTTACCACAGCAGCCCCCCCCCCCGGTGACTGTTTCCCTCTTTTCTCATTCTGGCTACGGGCTGCAAAAGTACTTTTCTTTCTTTATAAAGAAATAGAGTTGAAGAATGTGTGCTTCTCCAGCTGTGCTGCCATTGGCCCCAGTCAGCACAGAACCATAGAATTGTGACAGGTGGTCATCCAACCTCTGCTTAAAAACCTCCAAGGAAGGAGGGGGCTGTTGAGATCACGTCTTCCTTGCGGGTTTCCCACTGGGTCATCTGGTTGGCTACTGTGGAAAGGGGCTGCTGGACTAGAAGGCTCCAGAGCACATGGGATTTCCACGGGGGTCTTCAGCTTTTAACTGCTTTTGCTTCTCTCCTTTCAGGACTTTTATCAGCAGACGGTCAACGCCTGCCTCAACATGCTCACCAGCTTGCTATCAGAGGCCCCCTCTCTGGAGGCGCTGCAGGATATATTAGTGGTAAGGGAGCCCCCAAGATGTCAGAGCAGGGGGAAGCAGCAGACCCTCTTGAAATGATTGCACAGGGGGCGTCTGTGGCCAACTCACTGGTTGTGGATGCTGATGGTGAACTAGGCCTCTGTTCTGCTAGGAAGGCTTGTGCAAGGCACACATCCATTTCCTTTCAAAGACATATCCTCTGCTGATGGCATTAGGGGAAGGGCCGTGGCTCAGGGGCAGAGCTTCTGTTTTGCATGCTCAAGGTCCCAGGTTCAGTCCTCAGCATCTCCAGGTGGGGCTGGGAAAAGGCTCTCTGTCTGAAACCCTGAAGGGCAACTGCCAGTCATTACCTGTGGCCAACACCAAGGTTGGCGGATCAATGGCTGGGCTTGGTCTAAGGATGCTTCCTGCATTCCATGGCTATGGCTGTGGTGAGGTGTATGTTGTATGATTGTAATTATCACACACACAAATGACAGATCGCAGGGTGGTTCACAACATGAAAATACAAAATGAGAACACAAAATACACAGTAAAACAAAAACAAACCAAGGGCCAATTAATTTCTATAATTCTATTAATGTTCAATGTGTTTCATTTAATGGCTTCTTTTTTCTATATCTCAAGTTGTTCTTATTTTGTTTGTAAGCTGCCTCGAGTCCCTGTCAGGGAAAAAGGTGGGGTATATAATGATGATGATGATGATGATGATGATGATGAAGTAGAACAAATTGCAGCAAACCTTCTCCTTTACAAAACAACCCCTTTTTGAAATTTGTCCCCTCTATGGTCCCGGCATGATTGATCCAGCCAGTAGCCAAAGCTTTGTGAATTTGCAGACCCGGATTAATGGTTGTCCTTCTATGTGATGATGATTATTTCTCTCCCGCAGCACACAAATGGCTGGATTGACTCCACAAAAATCTATGAGCGCGAAAGAGCTGTCAAGAGCACCAGCTTTCTAATGAAATATGTTTCTGAACATTTGGACTTTGATGTGAGTGACCAAGGCTTAATGCTGCCATTTCAGATTTGTGGTTTTTTTAATGTATTAAATTTCCATACTGCTCTTCATCTGAGGATCACAGGGTGGTTTACAATATAAATACACAGGAATACAATAACAGATCATTCCGATTAGATAACGCGAATGGGTCTTTTTTCATATTCGTTTTTAACTTGCTTTAACTTGTCGGATTTTCTCCGGAAAGGGTAAGTCTAGATTCAATGGAGGTAGGTTACAGGGTGGGATACAGGCTAGCATTTATACTGACCCATTTAGCATTTATGATGTGTAAGACACTGTGGTGTAGTAGTTAGAGTGTTGGTCTGAGACCCGGGTTCAAATCCCCCCGCTCAGCAGTGACTCTCATTGAATGTGACCTTGGGGGCCTGTGACTGCCTCTTGGCCTAGCCTACCTCTCAGGATTGTTGTGGGGATTAAATGAGGAGGAGGAGGAGGAGGAGGAGGAGGAGGAGGAGGAGGAGGACCACCTTGAGCTCCCTGCAGAAAAAGCTGAGAGGTAAATGCAATAAAATAAATAATAAAATTAAAACTTGCATATGTTGCGTGCCTCGAGGGAAGTGGTTCATTAGTGAATACAATAATAACTGATCCCACAGGAAAAACCCTTCTGGAATCCTATCCAGGGCAGAATCAGGCTAATCGGTCTAACCCTCGAGCAAATATGAGGGTTGTGTGTGGAAATTCCCTTCCTGACCTATGTAGATCATAAGAACAGAAGAATCGCTTTGCTGGGTTTGCCAAGAAACCCATTTGGTTCATCTTGCTATTTCCAACTTCAGACAGAGGGATGCCTCTTGGGAAATTTCAGCCAGGGTGTTAAATTGATTCTGCATCTGTGCATGAGATATATAATAACATAGCAAGTTAGCATCTCTCCCCCTTTCCCTCTGGTTTAACAATACTCCCATAGATGTTCTCAGCGATCAAGCTGCGATATATGAGTTCCTGACATCCTGAGGCAGCCTGGACCTCAGATGGTCAGGGCTTTGTAAATGAATAGAAAGACCTTGAAGCTGCCTCAGAAATAGATGGGCCGCCAATGCAGCTCTTTTAAGAATGGTGTCCCATGTTCTCAGCCCGAGGCCCCCACCAGCAATCTGGCCACAGCACTCTGCACGAGGTGGAGCCTGTGAAGCAGATCCAAGGGCAGACCCCCCAGAATACATTGCAGTAATCCAGCCTTGAGGTTCCCAAAATATGGACTACAGTGGTCAGGCTATCCCTGTCATGGAAGAGCCATAGTTTGCAAACCAGACAAAGCTGGTAAAAGGCACGCCTAGCCCCAAAGATATTTGGGTCTCTAGCTGCCAAGATGTATCCAGGGGTACCAGAAACTAGACAGATAAAAAAAGACTTGGTCTACCCAGGATTCAAGCATGTTGCTTTTATGAATTGTGCGTTTCTCTATACCTTCTCCCGTAATGTCTGCGTTTTGTTGTGGTGGTTTGGAGAACTGCATTGCCAAATTTCTGGATTTTGAAGGAAAACCTGTGTCTTGGTTGGCGTATTGCTTTGGAAAGTTCAGGTCTGAACTAGATGGACTTTCCCCTGCTCCCCAAAGCGGTGTGGCATGGCCATCCCAGGGGAAGGTGCCAGCCAGTGCTATTTTCCTAGAAAAAGAGGTGCCAGGACTCACCATGAACTCACCTCCCTCATTCTCTTATAATGACAACAGCGCCCACCTGAGAGGTGCCAGAACTGAGTTCCAGTGAGTTCTGGCTGGGGGGAAAGCCCTGGGGCAAGCCTTGGGTGGGCCACCTAAGCCCAGGTCTCTGGCCCTGCGTCCCTCTGCCACCTTTGCCGCCTGAAAGCATGCCAGACGGTTTTCTCTTGCTGGGCTCTGTGGGACGAGGGCTGACTGTGCATCTCTCTCTCCACCTCCTAGATATCCCAGGATTTCCCCCTTCTTGGACAGCTGGTGGCGCTGTTGTCCCTCCACCTCGCAGACAACGTGAAGGAGATTGGTCTGCTGTCAGCGGAGGCCTTGTACCATCTCCATTACATCATGATAGCCAAAATGGGTGAGGGCGATGCTGGGAAAGGGCGTGTTTCTTGCAAGTCGCAGGGTGGGAGATCTGCAGCCCTCCAGAAGCTGCTCCAACTCCCATCATCCCTGAGTGTTGCCCATGCTGGCTGCTGCTGGGGGTGACGGGAGCTAAGGAGGGCCAGAATTCGTGCCAGTACTGGCCTAACACAAACACCCCGTTGGCCAGAGACGAGTTTAACTGTGCACTGCATGAAGAAGGACCATCCTGAAACTTCAGTTTCATTGGAGGTCCCGGAGTTCTTGTGTTAGGAGGGAGAGAGAGAAAGCTTTCTCTCTCTCCACCTTCCCCTTGCCATACATTGTGTCTCCTCTTCCTCACCATTTTTCTAAACGGAAAATCCCCCAACTGCTGCGACCATAGAGCTCTGCAACCACCCCAGTCCTTTTGGTTGCCCCCTTCTGAATCTTTCCCAGTTCTGAATTATAATTTTTGAGGTGAAATTGAGAATCTTTTTGTGGGTCGCAGTGGGGAAACTGGGGGGTTTGTGCCGGGAGCACTAATGCTATCTTCTTTTGCATGCATATCCCCATCCCTGACCCCGTTTAGCTAAGAAGGTGGAGATGAGGCATAAGAACAGGAAAGGCAACGTGGTCAAATGGTTCCGAGAAGACTTCTTCATCCCTGGGCCCGCCATCTTTTACACCGACATCTCCAATGTGGCCAAGGTGGGTGTGGCTTTTTGGACTGTTTCTTGCTAAGACTGCAGCCAGCTCTCAGTTAGCAGCCCACGCCTTCTAGGAGATGAGGGAGAGATTCAGAGCAGTTCACATTTAAAGCCAAAGCTATCAAATCCAGGCTTCCTGAAACAATATGAAATTCATACATCCTTGAGTTTTTCAGTGCCATTTCCTGGCCAAACAGTGTCTACAAAAAGGATTCTGCAAGCTGAAAGTGTCCAGAAAATGAATATATTAGTGTAAATAACATATGGAAATGCATTGTATTAGAATAATTTTTTTGAAGCCAAGCACCCATTGGTCTAAACTGCATGCCAAATTCTACTTACAGTGGATGCTTGGGTTGCGAACGTGATCCGTGCAGGATGCACTTTCGCAACCCGCAGCATTTGCAACCCGTGTTTGCGCATGCGCGGGTTGCGATTCAGCACTTCTGCACATGCACAAAGTGGTACTTCCGGGTTTCGGTGGTCTGCAACCTGAAAAAACGCAACCTGAAGCGGTTGTAAACCGAGGTATGACTGCATTCTAAAAGGTCACATTACACAAGCTGCAAGCTGCCAGGCCAATGGATCCTGCAGGAGAATTGTGGAGTAGCCCTAGCCGTGCATCTGATGGGCCACTGCGGTGAGGAGAGCTGCTTCCCTGCATGTCTGACCTTTGCTGGATCGAGAAGAGGCAGTGTGGTGCAGTGGCTAGAGAGTCTGACCAGGCGCTGGGAGACCTAGGGCTCAGATCCCCACTCATGGGGTCAGTCACAGTCTCTCGGTCTAAACTCCCTCATGAGGATGAAATGGGGAGGAGAGAGAACCATGCATTGCCACCTTGGGCAGAAAAAGAGTATGAAAAGTTGACCCATTTGGTGCCCGTTTCATGAGGCACTGCCAAGCCAATGGGCTATGCCAGGCTTCCTCAACCTCGGCCCTCCAGATGTTTTTGGCCTACAACTCCCATGATCCCTAGCTAGCAGGACCAGTGGTCAGGGATGATGGGAATTGCAGTCTCAAAACATCTGGAGGGCTGAGGTTGCGGAAGCCTGGACTTATGCTAACATTGTGGTGGATGTTTTTGACGTATATTAAGAAATAAACACACAGCCTGCAGGTTCCCACCTAATCTGACTTCGTTTGGCATTGATTGATTATATAACTGATATCCACTATTACTGGCCCTCTCTGTTTCTGCAAGAACAGTTGTCTTATTTTCTAGTCTGACTTTAGATTGTACCTCTTCATGTTCCAAGGTCATAACCAGTTTTAGATGGGGATCAAAAATAGGAAGGCGTCACCTGACTCTTAGTTTTGTTTGTTGTGAAATCTTTCAGTTACTTAAATAAACATTTAAATAGAATCAGGATTGGAGAGTTGGAAGGGACCCTGAGGATCATCTCAGGCAGAGTGGATGTGTCTTTCACTTTGTTTGTCCTTGGACTACTGAAAAGTGGTCAGATGCGGAGCAGAAGAAAACTTCCTCGTCTTTCTTCTTTGTGCCAGGCTTTTGGGGAGCACCTCACGCCCAGCCAGATCAACGAAGTCGTGTTGAAGGCGATTGACAACCTGACAGTGGAAGACAGAGTCGCCTCTCAGGCTGCAGGAAAACTGCTGAGTTCCTTCCTTGAGGAATGCGGGATGGACATGGAGGATGTAAGGCTCAAAATGGAGGCAGGGGGAAGCAGGTTTCCTCTAAATTAAACATTCTCTTTGGATGTAGAATCAGCTTGTTTCTAGGGGTGTAAGAAGGCATTGATTTCCACGTTTGTGGATTGCGCCTCTGTTTCCATTCTGCTGCAGTTCAGCTTCCAAAAAACAACCACCATGTTTTTAATCTCAGTTTTGTTTGGTTTGTTTTTCTTGGGGGGGGGGGGAATAATCACTTTGAGCATCTTTTTTATCTTGTCATATATCATTCCCCCAAAATCCCTCATTTTCTTTCAGGTTCACCACACTTTCTCATCCTGGTCTTCTTTTATCTTCTTCCAGCTGCCCATAGTTGTGAAGGAGATTTACAACCATCTCCACAGAATATCAGACCCCTGCACTAAGAATGAGACACTCACAGCTGTGATCAACCTTGCTACGAAGCGCCTGAACCCGGTCGTAGATAGCCTTTTGGACTGCTCAGTGGAGTGTGATGAGTAAGGGCCTCTTAGAGATGAGTGAATTATGGGGGGGATATATCCATCTTGCTTGCAAATCTCAGGGCGTCTCAGATGCCCTGCATAACCTGCGATCCACCATGCCAGGCCACAGCCCTTCAGCCACGGATGGAGATTTCCCAACTCTGGGGCATCTCCCAGGTTTTTCAAGTAGAGCTGCCAACTTTTTGTCCCCTGGAAACTGCTTGCTCTGCAGGAATGAGGCTTTCTTCCACGCTGTGAAAAGCAGTACACAGTGTGGATCAAATTTCTATTCAAGGTTCAGGTGGAAGCCATGCCAGGTTTCCCACACACACACCTGGACAGTTGGGAGGGATGGGGAACAAATTCTGTTCCAAAACAAAAACAGCAGGTGTAGACTGAGGCAAGGGGTGGGCTCCTCTGAGCCTGCCTGGCCTGTCACTCAGCAGCGTGCAGGTCTCTCCTCAAGAGGGATGTCAGCGGGGAGGAGAGCCAGCATGACTGGGACTGCCCAGCCACTGAGCAGCAGATGCAATCTCTGTCCATGTCTGCGCTCACACTGAGACTCTCAACCTCAGGCCTTGTCCTGGAAGAGCCTCCTTCTTCTGAACCCTCCTTGATGGCTCAAACCTCCTGCTTCAAGCGCCTCCCAGCTCCTCCCTTCCCCAGGCTGCTCCCCACCACGATCCAGGGTTTAGGGGTCGTCGTCTGAGGTCTCCCTGGCTAGGCGGTGCCCACCACTCTTACTCATCCAGCCAGTCCCTGACATTACCCTACAGACCCCACTAGCCCTCTGTCTCACACACACCTTCTGGACAGTTGCAAGGGACAGGGAACAAATTCCGTTTGGGTCACTTTTAAGTGAGAGCTTACATCATTTGCAGTTTCCAAAATGAGAACTGTCGTATTTCAAAATTCGCACTATTCTGAATTTTTCAATGCAGTTCTCCAGTCAAGTAGCGCGCGCGCACACGCACACACGCACACACACACACACACACACACACACACACGTAGGCACACAAATGCATGAACTGGTGGAAATAACATATAGAAAGACATAAAATTAGAGGAGATTGATTTGCAAAAGGTGTTTAAGAGGCAAAATCTACAAAGTGGAAATGGGGAGAGCTGAATTTAAGTGGGCTTTCTTAATTTCTATTTCCGTTTCATACTTGCAAAAAATTGTGCCCCGAGTTACATATCAAAAAGGGGAATAGTAGTTTCTTTCTTTGCTAATGCACGTGCGATATAAAGGAAATACAGAAGGCCTGACTTTTTTTAAGAAAGGGAAAAAGGAAAAATTCTCTTTTGACAAATTGCAGAAGTGCTGCAGCGATCTGGAAGGCCTTGGTCTCCGATCCGTACTGCAGCATCAAGCTGCTGAGACCCCTCCTGAAAAGGCTACAGGATGAAGACCCCAACACAGAAGTCACGTACAGGCGACGCAGCACTTCTCAAATGCCAATAGCGGTACGAAACCACTCAGTTTCTCTTTCCTGGGTGGTTCTTGAATGGGAGCTGGATGGGGCTGGGGCTTCTGGCTGGGGGGGAGGGTTGCATCTTAATAACTGGCCTCTGGGGTTCTTCCCAGTGGCATCTTAGTGGTCCATCACTGTGGGGGGTCTCCTGGAGCCCAGCCCTGGCTCAGGGGAAGAACACCTGCTTTGTATGCAAAAGGGCCCCAACATCTCCATGTCGGGGTGTCCCTCGCCTGAAACCCTGGACAGCCACTGCTAGTCAGTGTAGACAATACTGAGTGAGATGGACCAGGGGTCTGAGTCGCGTCCTGCATAGAGAGTTGGGAGACCTGGATCTGACGATGTCCTCTGCTGAATGCTGTTCTCCTGTCCTTGTCCCTCCAGGCTACCAACGCTTTGTGTCTGATCCTGTCGCTACCTGAGGCTTCGGATGTACTGCAGAACAAGTTCCCCCAGCTGCTGCTTGCCCTTGTCACTCAGATCTATTTTCTTTTTGGGACGAGCAGAAGAGTTTCGAGGGCGACAAGTCTCATGCCGGAGCCCCCTTCGCATCTCCATCCGCTGGCGTAAGGGACATGCCCATGCATTTGGGGTGGCCCTCCCTTCTCTCTATGGGTGCTTGCAAGCCTGACCGTAGCAGTGATGGCTCAGCCCTCCCCCAAGAGATAGGCTTCACTTGGACATGGAGTGTGCTGGTCCCGGGGGGAAGGTTACCGTTGGCGTAGTCAAAGTCCGGTCCTGGGTCACTAGCCTGGAAACAGTTCACAAGGAGCGGGGCTAGGTCCGAAGCAGGAAGCCAGGCGGGGAACAGGAACACTGGAGGGTCAGGTCTGGGTCCGGGCAGGAACAGGTACTCAACAATGACGTTGCTCCTGCAACCTGGGACCGGGCTGACTGGCTTTTATCTTCTCTGAGGCCAGGGGCGGCCCCGGCCCCCAGGAGACCCGCCTCTCAAGGCCTTAAGGCGAACACTCCTCCTGGGAGAAACCAGTTCCCTCCGCCTCTCTGCCCTGAGCCTCTGCAGTTCAGGAGAGGCTGAAGGGTTACTGGGCCCAGGGGGAGACTCACCTGTAGGCACTGAGTCCTCAACCACCTCTGGAGCCAGAATGGATTCACCTGGTGCCTGCTCCTGAGGATCCGGCACAGGTGTAGGTGCCTCAGAATCAAGGCCCTGCCCCAGTTCAGCCGGCCCTGGAGGCGGGGACTCCTGTGCAAGCTGGGATTCCTCCGGTTCACCCTCTGAATCGGATTCCCAGGCCATCACATGGAGGTTCTGCTTAGCTTGGGTAGCTAAGAGACCCAGGCTTCCCCAACCCCTGTGCTCTTCAGTCGCTTTGGACCACAACTCCCACCAGCCCCAGCCAGCACAGCTCTGGTGAAGATGGGAGTTGTTGTAGTCCTACGGACACTAGGATGGGAAAGGATGTTGGAGACTCTCCCACACGATGGGCTGATTTTGGCGTGGCGGGACTCACGTGTCATGAAACCTGAAGTCTCCATCGCAGCCGAAAGGTTGCAGCTTGTGCTGGAAACATGTGAGAGGCTGCGGGGGCTGGTGGTTGTGGCTGGATCCATCAGGCCAAGCAGCTCAAGACTGCAAGATGTCAAGGACCTAAAACTCCCCAGATGAACCTACCCAGACCTTGTGATCATCATCGGAGGCCCCTCTTCCTGTGCCTCCTCCACGAGAAGTCCAGAGGGTGGCAACACAAGAAGGGGCCTTTTCGGTGGTGGCTCCCCATTTGTGGAATGTTCTCTCAGGGAGGCATGCCTGGTACCTTCATTATATACCATTAGATGCCAGGCCAAAATGTTCCTCTTCAGTCAGGCCATTGGCGGATTAACACCCTACGCCCTTTCAGCTGTGTTTGTGAGAGGAAGAAGGAGTTATTGGTTTGGTTTGTTCTTGTTTTTATTATTTATTTTGTGCTTTTTATCTTGTATTTTTGTGTTGTGAACTGACCTGAGATCTATGGGTGAAGGGCAGTATACAATTTTTTAAAATGGATAAATAAATATAATATTCTTAATTCTTTCACTCGATTCAGGACCACTGTGCAAGCTCTGAAAAACCTTATTAGATGTGGCGGCTACGTCAAAGAATACAACATTTTGGAGGTGCAAAGGTGCTGGGACATGCTGTCAAACCCAGAAAGCTTTTTCGATGGCATTCGTCTTCTGACAAGGTAAGACGGTGAAAAGGACTGGCAGGTGAGGCACGGAAGGCAGCCCACCAAGGCCTGCTTTCTGGGAAATGGGGATAAACATTGTTTATTTCAGAAAATGTATATGCTGCTTTATTGTAATAAAACAAACAAACTTCAAAGCAGTTCAAAAGAAAAGATAAGAAAATATCGATTAGAAAAGCTGACAACAATAATTTGAGACTTTTGAAAAGTTAAAATAACAATAGACTAAAACCGGATTAACATTTGCACCAGCTTTCTAAACATCTGGGTAGGCTTGTCTAAACAAGAACGCTCTTAGCAGGTGCCCAAAAGAGTAAAGTGAAGGCGCCTGTTTGATATCAATAGGCAGGGAGTTCCGAAGTTTAGGTGCTGACACACTAAATGCAGAGCAGGCATTCTGTGGTGCCTGAAAGTGCCAATTCCACCAATCGAAGAGGTCGAGTGGGTGCATATGGGGTAATGGAGTAATGAACCTTCCTATTCCCCACGGAAAACTCTGCTGGCTTTGGAGATTTATTTGAAAGATACAGTGGTGCCTCGCAAGACGAAATTAATTCGTTCCGCAAGGTTTTTCTTCTTGCGAGTTTTTCGTCTTGCGAAGCACGGTTTCCCATAGGAATGCATTGAAAATCAATCAATGCGTTCCTATGGAAACCGCCTTCAGACCAGGTCCGGGGACAGTCTGTCCCCCGACCTCTTCTGAAGGCTGGGGGGGGGGGGACAAGGGCTTTTCTTCCCACCGCCAGCCTTCAGAAGGCTGTTCTGAAGGCTGGCGGTGGGAAGAAAAGCCCTTCTCCCCACCTCCCGCCCCGCAAGCTCCGGGGACAGGAGGGCTTTGCTGCCGACCGCCAGCATTTTAAAAGCCCCCGCTGTCCCGGGGCAATTTTAAAATGCTGGCAGGCGGCAGCGAAGCCTCCGCTGTCCCCGGGCGATTTTAAAATGCTGGCGGGCGGCAGCGAAGGCTTCACTGCCGCCCGCCAGCATTTTAAGATCGCCCGGGACAGCAGAGAAGTCTCCGCTGTCCCGGGAAGGCAGGCGGGGGGGAGCAAAGACTTTTGCCCCCCGCCGGCCTTCAGAAGAGGTCCAGGACCTCTTCTGAAGGCCGGCGGTGGGCGAAAGTCTTTGCTCCCGACCGCCAGCATTTTAAAAGAGGTCCCCGGAGATTTCCCTATGGGCTTTCTTCTTGCGAAGCAAGCCCATAGGGAAATTCGTCTTGCGGAACGACTCAAAAACGGAAAACTCTTTCGTCTTGCGAGTTTTTCGTTTTGCGAGGCGTTCGTCTTGCGAGGCACCACTGTACTTCACTGCACTCTCAAGCATCCTTCCTTGACAGAGAGAGCTAGATAGGACTTGGGATACGACTTGGGTGAAACTGGAGAGGAGCAGAAGGTAGTGACTGGGGCAACCCGATCAGGTGGGCGAGGTGCAAGTAATGAAATTATTATTATTATTATTATTATTATTATTATTATTATTATTATTATTATTATTATTATTCAGGAATACTTAGCGGTTCTTCCTGCCAGCTTCAGGCTTCTGCATCCTCTGTGTCTGATTTTGTGTTTCAGGACCTTGTTCGCCTTCTCCAAAGTGCACCTCAGAACGACTTTCAAACAGGCCAATGCCTACTTGCGCCGCCCTGACGTAAAGGAGAGGACGGTCGGGATGGCCTTCTTCACCGAGGTGAGAGTCGGAAACGGGGAATGCCTGCAGGTGCTCCTGCTTCGCAACAACCGCTCCCAGGCAGGCAAGGAAAGCAGAGGGTGTAAGGAGGTCTCCGGAGCCACCATTGATGGCTGGCAGGCCTGCCCTCTGCCCTCAGCTCTTATCTAACTCCTTGCGCTTTGCTCCCCCTTTCTTCCCGCCCGGGGGGCCCTGCCCTCTGCCTGCCCCTCAGAGCCAGCATGGCACACAGGGCTGGGCTTTAGTGGCCGCAGCCTCTTCCCGTCCTCACCTGCTTTCCAGCAGCCTCTACAAAAGCCTTTCCCAACCTGTGGGTCCCCAGATGTAGCTGGACTACAACTCCCATCACCCCTAGCTAGCAAGGCCAAAGCTCAGGAATGATGGGAGTTGTAGTCCAACAACATCTGGGGACCCACAGGTTGAGAACCGCTGCTCTACCAGCTGCCCAAGGGAGGAGGCCAGAAGCAGTGACCACGGAGATGCCATGGAGGGGCAACGAGAGGCCCCCTTACAGCCGCCACTGTCATTGGGCACAAGCTCTGGCTCATTCTCCTCCCCGAGCTCGGTGGCGGCAGCTCTGGCAGGGAAAACAGGGACATTCCGGGATCAAATCAGAAGCCGGTTGGCTTTCGTAATTCCGGGGCTGTCCCTGGAAAATCAGGACACTTGGAGGGTTTGGGGTACCGGCCTTCGGTTTCCGCGGCACAGATTTCCTCCTGCCCTCCCTACTTTCTTTGGCCTTGCACACATCAAGTGTTTTCTTTTTCAGCTCCTTTTCCACTCACGGATAGGCTTGTTTTTTGTGAAGCTAGACATTTTGGAGGTCCTGAAGGAGTGGATGGGCCAAGCCAGCCCCCTCATGCAACTCTTCAGCATCCGAGGACTGGGCTACATGTTGCAGCACCAGCTGGACGTAAGAGATTGGTGGCGGGGGGCACGTTAGGAAGCGGCGTACAAATTAACCCCACAACGCTTTGAGGGAGCCATATCAGCCTTTCAATGAGGCTGTTAAAATGAGATTCCTTTGTTCTGCTGCAGCCTTATTCTCAGGTGCAGATCAGCTCAGGAAGGAAGCTGCCTTAAAGAGAGTCAGGCCAATGGTCTGGCTACCTCAGGGTTGCCCACACGGACCGGCAGCAGCTCCCCAAGGTTTCTAGAGTCCCTCCCAACCCTGCGTGGAGATGCCAGGACTTGAACCCAGGACTTTCTGCATGCAAAGCAGACGCTCCCGCTCTGGTCCCTTCCCCTACTGGAGGCCCCCACCCTGCACAAGGACTCAGGAGAGAGCACCCGCTTGGGTTGTTTACTTTTGTGTAACGCTTACGCTGTGGCTTTTGGGGTGCAAACTGCATCTGCGTGCGCTGACTTCTCTGCCGTGACCGTGTTCCCTCACCTGCTTCCTTGCTTCCTTCAGGAAGAGTCCTTGAATCTCTTCATCTCGCCCCTGATCAACTGCGCTTACAATCCGGACAAGAGTATTGCCAAAGAGTCCATCAAGTGCCTGCAGCTCATGTTCCACCACTTGGAGGGGGAGGAATACAGCTTGGCCGGCTGCAGCCTTTACCCTCAACTCTTGAAACACTTCAATGATGTAAGTCAACAAGCCGACTCGAAATGGGCTTCATCCATGCCCTGGTGCTTCCCAAACATTTGGGGGGGGGCTGCCCCTTTGGTTCCATAGCCTCATCCCCAGTGCCCCCTACACTATGAAGAGAATCACAGTGGTACCTTGGCTCTCAAACTTAATCCGTTCTGTAGTCCGTTCCAAAACCAAGGTGCGCTTTCCCATAGAAAGTAATGCAAAATAGATAAATCCATTCCAGACTTTTAAAAACAACCCCAAAAACAGCAATTTCACATGAATTTTACTCTCTAATGAGACCATTAATCCATAAAATGAAAGCAATAATCAATGTACCGTACTATAAAATAAATAAGACCGTATTGTAGATGATAATTTTTTTAAAAAAAAATTCCTTACCTGCACTGATGATAGTCATTGTTTGGATGGGGGACTTTTATCCATTTCCGCAGTCACACAATCAGTAGCTGAACTGGGTTCCACACAGTCACAAAAACTAATTAACCAAAAAAGCCTCAAAAACAAAAATGCAAAATAAATAGTAAAAACAAAAGCGCCAAATACAGTACCACCTTGGTTCTCAAACTTTAATCCGTTCCGGAAGTCCATTTGACTTCTGAAATGTTCGAAAACCATGGCACGGCTTCTGATTGGTGCAAGCGCCCTGAAAAAAATAGCCGACAGCCGCATCGGACGTTCGGCTTCCGAAAAACGTTCAAAAACTGGACACTTATACTTCCAGGTTTTTGGCGTCTGGGAACCAAGGCATTTGAGTACCAAGTTATGACTGTATTCAGAATAGAGGTTTGCACGACCCACTAAGGAAGATGATAACACAAAATCGAAATTCCTTTTTACCTTCCTTCCTTCCTTCCTTCCTTCCTTCCTTCCTTCCTTCTTCTTTCTTTTCCTTTTGTTTTCCTTGGTGTCCTCTGCTCAGGGCCATTGATTATTGGGCTCTTTGGGCATGGTCAACGGGGGAGGGGGGCAACTCCCCCTTCAATCAAGTAAATAAAGAAAAATATTTAATTAACTGACCAATCGCATCACAGATAGCTTGGTTCTTCTGCCACCCCACCCCCCAACATAAATACTGCTTCACCAACATAAATCCTGACTACGCCCATGTTGGGCTCCAAGGAAGGTGATGGCTTGTTGGTGAAGGACCCTGAGTGAGAGGCAGGGAAGGGAAGAGGCTGGGAGGGTTGACCCCTTTCCTGGTGAGACAAGGGTTAAGAGCTGCCCTTGAGAGAAGACTCTGCATTTCTGTTTCTCTTTCTGTTTTTATTTAGATCAGTTTCTTTCCTTATATTATGGAAAAGCCTTAATAAAGACTTATGGAGAAAAATAAAGAAGATAATAACACAGTGAAATTCAGAACACCAGCTGTGCCAGCTTGCCCCCACGATTGAGGGGGCTGGCGCTGTGCAACATGCGCATGTCATGCACACACGCCACGCCATGTGCCACACACACACTGCATTTATACCTCAAGCCCCCCTCTGTCAGCCCCCCACAAGTGATCCCCCTGGCCTAATCTGCAAGACTTCTTGCTTCACCTGCACTTCAGGTGACTCTGTCTGCCAGCAGGTGATGCTGGCAGAACTTTAGATGCACCAGGATGAACTCAGTCCGTTAAGCTCCTTAATGGTGGTGGGCAAAGGCCCCCGGGGTTGGTCCCCTGTTGCGTGGGCCCAGCCAACACCCTCAAACAACCAGACCCATAGTGAACGAGAAGCGTTTGCTCAGCTAAACTCCCTGAAACCTGTGAGACGGGTTTGCCCTGCACAGCACTTGGGACTGACTGGTGTTCTCCTCCTCTCTCTCCTCAGGAGGACAATGAGCTCAGGGTTTGCTCCATCACTCTTTTTGGGACGCTGTTGAGGGGCGTGAAGGAAGAGCACAAAAACAGGGTGGAGGACATTGTCATCAGGAGCCTCGTCCCCTTGATAATCCAGCTGACCGACCCTGTGAGCGGAGAGGTGAGTTGAGACTGGAAGGGCCAGTCTGGGCATCGCCTGGCCCCTTTGGCAAACTCCTTCTCCCTGGCAACTGTCACACGCAGCTGGAACGCAGAGCAATGCTTCTCTGCCTGTGGAAGCCCCTTACGATACCAATGCTGGGTGGTCCTTGAAGTATCTGTTGCAGCTGAGGAACTCTCCCCTTTCCTGGGAATTTCCACACGAGGAGCGTTGCTCTGCGTGTTCCAGCAGGGCTTGGAGAATCATCCCATGCTGCCCCACAGATCAAGTAATGCATAGACTGGACTTGAATGGGTGGGCCTCGATTGTGCTTGGGGTCTGAGTCACCACCACACCTGAGGTCAAAAAGGGATTTTTCTGTCCAGGTCAGATAAGTTAGAGATCTTGGGGTCTTTTTTCACCCCCTTTCCCTTGCTCAAGTCACTTGTTCTGCAGATACCATGCTGTGGTTGGGATTGCTCTGCAGAAGGTTGGAACCGTCAGAGTCATCGAACCACAGAATCAGAGTTGGAAGGGACCCCAAGGTCCTCTAGTCCAAGCCCTGCAATGCAGGAATCTCAACTCAAGCATCCTTGACAGATGGTCCTCCAACCTCTGCTTAAAAACCTCCAGTGAAGGAGAGGCCACCGCCTTCCAAGGATGCCGGTTCTGGAAGTCTTCTGATCCAGGCTGGTTAGCTTGAAGGAGTGGAAGCCCTGCAGGGTTGGTTTCAAAACCTGGTCATTAGACACCATCTGAAACACCCAGGTTTGAGTTCCTGGGATTGGAAGCTAAGCCTTGACACCTCTGCTGTTACTGTGATCAGCTGACGAGGCCGGCCTGGTGGAGGTTCATTAGGCAGCCAGTAACCAGAGGGAGGGTCTTTTTCAGGGTGGCTCCTCTCTATGGAATCACTTCCCTTCTGAGCGCAAGTGAGCCCCTACATTAGTGGCGTTTTGATGCTTGTTAAAAACCTAGGTGAGCTCTCAGGGTTGAATTCCCAGTGGGCTAGTTGTGTTTTTAACCCTACCTGGGCTACTGTCTGCATTTTATTTGCATTGCGGCCTCAATGCAGATATGTATATTTTCAAAGCTGTTGCAAGCCTAA